>NC_087568.1:0-300000 GCF_036250125.1 Pseudopipra pipra
TCGCACAGGCTGCCAGCTGAGGGAGCGCAAAGGCTCCCAGACCCGGACCCTGCTTACAGGCGGGTCCACACCCAGGGAGCCACGGAGCTCGCCTTCCCCCGCGGCATCAAGTACCTGGCTCAAGGGCCAGGCACTGGGGCTCGTGGCCTAAGGCCCTGAGCTGGGCCCCGAGGGCAGGGAGGGCACACGCCCAGCCCCACGCCCGTGAGAGGCCGGGGGACCCCGCGGGACACCCGCCTGATTACAGGGGGTCCCTCCAACCGCCCGCCGAGCAGGGGGACGCACAAAGCCCCACTTAGGGGGCCGCCCCCCCCCGAGGCCCGGCACTCCCAGCAACGGCCTCGCGGCCTAAGGCCGGCAGGGACAGGGCCCCAGCCCCGAGGACGGGGGGGGGCCCACGCTGGCACATCGCCAGCAGGACCGGCGGCCCCGCGGCGCCACTAACGGGCTTCGCTCCGTCCTCGGGAACAGGGGGCGAGCCCGAGGCTCTCCTCTCCTGCTCGGCAGCGGGGCTGACTCCCCACGGGTTGGCACACAGAGCCCCTCTTTCCCTCCTGGGAAGTCTAAGCTACGCTGCCTACATCTCTACGGGGGCTACAGGAGGGACCAGCTCGCTCGCTCGCTCACTCACACCGACGGGACAAGGACACAAAGGGGGAACGTCCCAGAAGAGGGAGCAAGCTCTGTGCGCCAAGCCGTGGGGAGCCGGCCCTGCCGCCGAGCAGGGGAGGAGAGCCTCGGGCTCGCCCCCTGTTCCCGAGGACGGAGAGAAGCCCGTTAGTGGCCCCGGGCTGCGCGCGGGCCAGAAGGGCCTCGGCGTGCTGAGGGGCAAGGGACACAGGCCGTGACACACCCCGACTACGGGGGGTCACTCTGGCCAGGGGCCGCCAGCAGGCACCAAAGGTGCCAAGGGAAAAAGCCCTGCCCCGCTTACGGGGCGGGCGGGCCGGGGGTCGGGAGAGCTCCGTGTCCCCCCTCGGGCGCGGAGGCGGGCACTCTCGCCCTCCTTACAGGGCGGTTGCCCCTCTCTCCGGGCAGCCACAGGAGCGCGATGGCAAAAGGCCAACGCCAAGCAAAGCAAAGGACCCAGCCCTGCTTACAGGGAGGTCCGCCCAGCGCCAAGCCGGCCGGCGCAGCCGGAAGCTGCCCGCCGGACTCTTTGGGATCCCTGCCCCGGGGATGCCAAGGGAGGGGCCTTTGCCCAGAGGGCCTTTCTCCCGCCCCCTCTTGAGCGCGAAGCCGACGCTCTTCTTCCTCGCTCTTGCCTCGCCGTCCCGCTCCACGGCTCTGCTTTCTTCTCGGAGGGCTCCTGCCAAGGCAGGAGGACGCAGCTCGGACTCAGAAGCTCCGAGTCTTGCACCGAAGGAAAGCAGGACCCAGGGGCAGCTGCCCCAGCCACCACCCGCCCGCCCACTCGCAGGACCCCCACACCTCCACACCACCCCCCAACTTCAGCCGCTCTCACCGCGGCGTCTTCCCGCGCCGGCGCTGCCGTCCCGCGCGACGCCTCTTCCGCTCTCTTCTCCGACGGCTTCTGCCAGGGCGGGAGGAGGCAGGTGGGCCCGAGAAACACCAGCTCCTCCTACCAAGGCAACCCGGACCCCACGCCCCCGGAGGCACATCTCCAAGACCCTCCCCGCCCACCCACAGGCCCCCCCACTTCCCCCCACAAAACTCTCCAAGCTTCACTTGGACTCACCACGGCGACGCACGGCGCAGTCCCACCCGCTGCGGGGAGCCGGGCCCTCTGGGCAAAGGCAGCTGGGCACGCGAAGCAGCGGCCAAAGAGGCTGCCGCCCTGCTTACAGGGGGCTCCGGCCGCTGCCTGGACCACAAAGGGCCTGGGACACCAGGGCACTGACCCCGACTTACAGGGGGGCCCTGGGCCCAAAGGCCTACGGAGGCTCCTTCTCTCCGCTTCGGGGGGCACCTGACCCGCTCCCCGCTAACGGGGCGGTCGCCCCGCACAGGCTGCCAGCTGAGGGAGCGCAAAGGCTCCCAGACCCGGACCCTGCTTACAGGCGGGTCCACACCCAGGGAGCCACGGAGCTCGGCCTTCCCCGCGGCATCAAGTACCTGGCTCAAGGGCCAGGCACTGGGGCTCGTGGCCTAAGGCCCTGAGCTGGGCCCCGAGGGCAGGGAGGGCACACGCCCAGCCCCACGCCCGTGAGAGGCCGGGGGACCCCGCGGGACACCCGCCTGATTACAGGGGGTCCCTCCAACCGCCCGCCGAGCAGGGGGGACGCACAAAGCCCCACTTAGGGGGGCCGCCCCCCCCGAGGCCCGGCACTCCCAGCAACGGCCTCGCGGCCTAAGGCCGGCAGGGACAGGGCCCCAGCCCCGAGGACGGGGGGGGGCCCACGCTGGCACATCGCCAGCAGGACCGGCGGCCCCGCGGCGCCACTAACGGGCTTCGCTCCGTCCTCGGGAACAGGGGGCGAGCCCGAGGCTCTCCTCTCCTGCTCGGCAGCGGGGCTGACTCCCCACGGGTTGGCACACAGAGCCCCTCTTTCCCTCCTGGGAAGTCTAAGCTACGCTGCCTACATCTCTACGGGGGCTACAGGAGGGACCAGCTCGCTCGCTCGCTCACTCACACCGACGGGACAAGGACACAAAGGGGGAACGTCCCAGAAGAGGGAGCAAGCTCTGTGCGCCAAGCCGTGGGAGCCGGCCCTGCCGCCGAGCAGGGGAGGAGAGCCTCGGGCTCGCCCCCTGTTCCCGAGGACGGAGAGAAGCCCGTTAGTGGCCCCGGGCTGCGCGCGGGCCAGAAGGGCCTCGGCGTGCTGAGGGGCAAGGGACACAGGCCGTGACACACCCCGACTACGGGGGGTCACTCTGGCCAGGGGCCGCCAGCAGGCACCAAAGGTGCCAAGGGAAAAAGCCCTGCCCCGCTTACGGGGCGGGCGGGCCGGGGGTCGGGAGAGCTCCGTGTCCCCCCTCGGGCGCGGAGGCGGGCACTCTCGCCCTCCTTACAGGGCGGTTGCCCCTCTCTCCGGGCAGCCACAGGAGCGCGATGGCAAAAGGCCAACGCCAAGCAAAGCAAAGGACCCAGCCCTGCTTACAGGGAGGTCCGCCCAGCGCCAAGCCGGCCGGCGCAGCCGGAAGCTGCCCGCCGGACTCTTTGGGATCCCTGCCCCGGGGATGCCAAGGGAGGGGCCTTTGCCCAGAGGGCCTTTCTCCCGCCCCCTCTTGAGCGCGAAGCCGACGCTCTTCTTCCTCGCTCTTGCCTCGCCGTCCCGCTCCACGGCTCTGCTTTCTTCTCGGAGGGCTCCTGCCAAGGCAGGAGGACGCAGCTCGGACTCAGAAGCTCCGAGTCCTTGCACCGAAGGAAAGCAGGACCCAGGGCAGCTGCCCCAGCCACCACCCGCCCGCCCACTCGCAGGACCCCCACACCTCCACACCACCCCCCAACTTCAGCCGCTCTCACCGCGGCGTCTTCCCGCGCCGGCGCTGCCGTCCCGCGCGACGCCTCTTCCGCTCTCTTCTCCGACGGCTTCTGCCAGGGCGGGAGGAGGCAGGTGGGCCCGAGAAACACCAGCTCCTCCCTACCAAGGCAACCCGGACCCCACGCCCCCGGAGGCACATCTCCAAGACCCTCCCCGCCCACCCACAGGCCCCCCCACTTCCCCCCACAAAACTCTCCAAGCTTCACTTGGACTCACCACGGCGACGCACGGCGCAGTCCCACCCGCTGCGGGGAGCCGGGCCCTCTGGGCAAAGGCAGCTGGGCACGCGAAGCAGCGGCCAAAGAGGCTGCCGCCCTGCTTACAGGGGGCTCCGGCCGCTGCCTGGACCACAAAGGGCCTGGGACACCAGGGCACTGACCCCGACTTACAGGGGGGCCCTGGGCCCAAAGGCCTACGGAGGCTCCTTCTCTCCGCTTCGGGGGGCACCTGACCCGCTCCCCGCTAACGGGGCGGTCGCCCCGCACAGGCTGCCAGCTGAGGGAGCGCAAAGGCTCCCAGACCCGGACCCTGCTTACAGGCGGGTCCACACCCAGGGAGCCACGGAGCTCGGCCTTCCCCCGCGGCATCAAGTACCTGGCTCAAGGGCCAGGCACTGGGGCTCGTGGCCTAAGGCCCTGAGCTGGGCCCCGAGGGCAGGGAGGGCACACGCCCAGCCCCACGCCCGTGAGAGGCCGGGGGGACCCCGCGGGACACCCGCCTGATTACAGGGGGTCCCTCCAACCGCCCGCCGAGCAGGGGGGACGCACAAAGCCCCACTTAGGGGGCCGCCCCCCCCGAGGCCCGGCACTCCCAGCAACGGCCTCGCGGCCTAAGGCCGGCAGGGACAGGGCCCCAGCCCCGAGGACGGGGGGGGGCCCACGCTGGCACATCGCCAGCAGGACCGGCGGCCCCGCGGCGCCACTAACGGGCTTCGCTCCGTCCTCGGGAACAGGGGGCGAGCCCGAGGCTCTCCTCTCCTGCTCGGCAGCGGGGCTGACTCCCACGGGTTGGCACACAGAGCCCCTCTTTCCCTCCTGGGAAGTCTAAGCTACGCTGCCTACATCTCTACGGGGGCTACAGGAGGGACCAGCTCGCTCGCTCGCTCACTCACACCGACGGGACAAGGACACAAAGGGGGAACGTCCCAGAAGAGGGAGCAAGCTCTGTGCGCCAAGCCGTGGGGAGCCGGCCCTGCCGCCGAGCAGGGGAGGAGAGCCTCGGGCTCGCCCCCTGTTCCCGAGGACGGAGAGAAGCCCGTTAGTGGCCCCGGGCTGCGCGCGGGCCAGAAGGGCCTCGGCGTGCTGAGGGGCAAGGGACACAGGCCGTGACACACCCCGACTACGGGGGGTCACTCTGGCCAGGGGCCGCCAGCAGGCACCAAAGGTGCCAAGGGAAAAAGCCCTGCCCCGCTTACGGGGCGGGCGGGCCGGGGGTCGGGAGAGCTCCGTGTCCCCCCTCGGGCGCGGAGGCGGGCACTCTCGCCCTCCTTACAGGGCGGTTGCCCCTCTCTCCGGGCAGCCACAGGAGCGCGATGGCAAAAGGCCAACGCCAAGCAAAGCAAAGGACCCAGCCCTGCTTACAGGGAGGTCCGCCCAGCGCCAAGCCGGCCGGCGCAGCCGGAAGCTGCCCGCCGGACTCTTTGGGATCCCTGCCCCGGGGATGCCAAGGGAGGGGCCTTTGCCCAGAGGGCCTTTCTCCCGCCCCCTCTTGAGCGCGAAGCCGACGCTCTTCTTCCTCGCTCTTGCCTCGCCGTCCCGCTCCACGGCTCTGCTTTCTTCTCGGAGGGCTCCTGCCAAGGCAGGAGGACGCAGCTCGGACTCAGAAGCTCCGAGTCCTTGCACCGAAGGAAAGCAGGACCCAGGGGCAGCTGCCCCAGCCACCACCCGCCCGCCCACTCGCAGGACCCCCACACCTCCACACCACCCCCCAACTTCAGCCGCTCTCACCGCGGCGTCTTCCCGCGCCGGCGCTGCCGTCCCGCGCGACGCCTCTTCCGCTCTCTTCTCCGACGGCTTCTGCCAGGGCGGGAGGAGGCAGGTGGGCCCGAGAAACACCAGCTCCTCCCTACCAAGGCAACCCGGACCCCACGCCCCCGGAGGCACATCTCCAAGACCCTCCCCGCCCACCCACAGGCCCCCCCACTTCCCCCCACAAAACTCTCCAAGCTTCACTTGGACTCACCACGGCGACGCACGGCGCAGTCCCACCCGCTGCGGGGAGCCGGGCCCTCTGGGCAAAGGCAGCTGGGCACGCGAAGCAGCGGCCAAAGAGGCTGCCGCCCTGCTTACAGGGGGCTCCGGCCGCTGCCTGGACCACAAAGGGCCTGGGACACCAGGGCACTGACCCCGACTTACAGGGGGGCCCTGGGCCCAAAGGCCTACGGAGGCTCCTTCTCTCCGCTTCGGGGGGCACCTGACCCGCTCCCCGCTAACGGGGCGGTCGCCCCCGCACAGGCTGCCAGCTGAGGGAGCGCAAAGGCTCCCAGACCCGGACCCTGCTTACAGGCGGGTCCACACCCAGGGAGCCACGGAGCTCGGCCTTCCCCCGCGGCATCAAGTACCTGGCTCAAGGGCCAGGCACTGGGGCTCGTGGCCTAAGGCCCTGAGCTGGGCCCCGAGGGCAGGGAGGGCACACGCCCAGCCCCACGCCCGTGAGAGGCCGGGGGACCCCGCGGGACACCCGCCTGATTACAGGGGGTCCCTCCAACCGCCCGCCGAGCAGGGGGGACGCACAAAGCCCCACTTAGGGGGCCGCCCCCCCCGAGGCCCGGCACTCCCAGCAACGGCCTCGCGGCCTAAGGCCGGCAGGGACAGGGCCCCAGCCCCGAGGACGGGGGGGGGCCCACGCTGGCACATCGCCAGCAGGACCGGCGGCCCCGCGGCGCCACTAACGGGCTTCGCTCCGTCCTCGGGAACAGGGGGCGAGCCCGAGGCTCTCCTCTCCTGCTCGGCAGCGGGGCTGACTCCCCACGGGTTGGCACACAGAGCCCCTCTTTCCCTCCTGGGAAGTCTAAGCTACGCTGCCTACATCTCTACGGGGGCTACAGGAGGGACCAGCTCGCTCGCTCGCTCACTCACACCGACGGGACAAGGACACAAAGGGGGAACGTCCCAGAAGAGGGAGCAAGCTCTGTGCGCCAAGCCGTGGGGAGCCGGCCCTGCCGCCGAGCAGGGGAGGAGAGCCTCGGGCTCGCCCCCTGTTCCCGAGGACGGAGAGAAGCCCGTTAGTGGCCCCGGGCTGCGCGCGGGCCAGAAGGGCCTCGGCGTGCTGAGGGGCAAGGGACACAGGCCGTGACACACCCCGACTACGGGGGGTCACTCTGGCCAGGGGCCGCCAGCAGGCACCAAAGGTGCCAAGGGAAAAAGCCCTGCCCCGCTTACGGGGCGGGCGGGCCGGGGGTCGGGAGAGCTCCGTGTCCCCCCTCGGGCGCGGAGGCGGGCACTCTCGCCCTCCTTACAGGGCGGTTGCCCCTCTCTCCGGGCAGCCACAGGAGCGCGATGGCAAAAGGCCAACGCCAAGCAAAGCAAAGGACCCAGCCCTGCTTACAGGGAGGTCCGCCCAGCGCCAAGCCGGCCGGCGCAGCCGGAAGCTGCCCGCCGGACTCTTTGGGATCCCTGCCCCGGGGATGCCAAGGGAGGGGCCTTTGCCCAGAGGGCCTTTCTCCCGCCCCCTCTTGAGCGCGAAGCCGACGCTCTTCTTCCTCGCTCTTGCCTCGCCGTCCCGCTCCACGGCTCTGCTTTCTTCTCGGAGGGCTCCTGCCAAGGCAGGAGGACGCAGCTCGGACTCAGAAGCTCCGAGTCCTTGCACCGAAGGAAAGCAGGACCCAGGGGCAGCTGCCCCAGCCACCACCCGCCCGCCCACTCGCAGGACCCCCACACCTCCACACCACCCCCCAACTTCAGCCGCTCTCACCGCGGCGTCTTCCCGCGCCGGCGCTGCCGTCCCGCGCGACGCCTCTTCCGCTCTCTTCTCCGACGGCTTCTGCCAGGGCGGGAGGAGGCAGGTGGGCCCGAGAAACACCAGCTCCTCCCTACCAAGGCAACCCGGACCCCACGCCCCCGGAGGCACATCTCCAAGACCCTCCCCGCCCACCCACAGGCCCCCCCACTTCCCCCCACAAAACTCTCCAAGCTTCACTTGGACTCACCACGGCGACGCACGGCGCAGTCCCACCCGCTGCGGGGAGCCGGGCCCTCTGGGCAAAGGCAGCTGGGCACGCGAAGCAGCGGCCAAAGAGGCTGCCGCCCTGCTTACAGGGGGCTCCGGCCGCTGCCTGGACCACAAAGGGCCTGGGACACCAGGGCACTGACCCCGACTTACAGGGGGGGCCCTGGGCCCAAAGGCCTACGGAGGCTCCTTCTCTCCGCTTCGGGGGGCACCTGACCCGCTCCCCGCTAACGGGGCGGTCGCCCCGCACAGGCTGCCAGCTGAGGGAGCGCAAAGGCTCCCAGACCCGGACCCTGCTTACAGGCGGGTCCACACCCAGGGAGCCACGGAGCTCGGCCTTCCCCCGCGGCATCAAGTACCTGGCTCAAGGGCCAGGCACTGGGGCTCGTGGCCTAAGGCCCTGAGCTGGGCCCCGAGGGCAGGGAGGGCACACGCCCAGCCCCACGCCCGTGAGAGGCCGGGGGACCCCGCGGGACACCCGCCTGATTACAGGGGGTCCCTCCAACCGCCCGCCGAGCAGGGGGGACGCACAAAGCCCCACTTAGGGGGCCGCCCCCCCCGAGGCCCGGCACTCCCAGCAACGGCCTCGCGGCCTAAGGCCGGCAGGGACAGGGCCCCAGCCCCGAGGACGGGGGGGGGCCCACGCTGGCACATCGCCAGCAGGACCGGCGGCCCCGCGGCGCCACTAACGGGCTTCGCTCCGTCCTCGGGAACAGGGGGCGAGCCCGAGGCTCTCCTCTCCTGCTCGGCAGCGGGGCTGACTCCCCACGGGTTGGCACACAGAGCCCCTCTTTCCCTCCTGGGAAGTCTAAGCTACGCTGCCTACATCTCTACGGGGGCTACAGGAGGGACCAGCTCGCTCGCTCGCTCACTCACACCGACGGGACAAGGACACAAAGGGGGAACGTCCCAGAAGAGGGAGCAAGCTCTGTGCGCCAAGCCGTGGGGAGCCGGCCCTGCCGCCGAGCAGGGGAGGAGAGCCTCGGGCTCGCCCCCTGTTCCCGAGGACGGAGAGAAGCCCGTTAGTGGCCCCGGGCTGCGCGCGGGCCAGAAGGGCCTCGGCGTGCTGAGGGGCAAGGGACACAGGCCGTGACACACCCCGACTACGGGGGGGTCACTCTGGCCAGGGGCCGCCAGCAGGCACCAAAGGTGCCAAGGGAAAAAGCCCTGCCCCGCTTACGGGGCGGGCGGGCCGGGGGTCGGGAGAGCTCCGTGTCCCCCCCTCGGGCGCGGAGGCGGGCACTCTCGCCCTCCTTACAGGGCGGTTGCCCCTCTCTCCGGGCAGCCACAGGAGCGCGATGGCAAAAGGCCAACGCCAAGCAAAGCAAAGGACCCAGCCCTGCTTACAGGGAGGTCCGCCCAGCGCCAAGCCGGCCGGCGCAGCCGGAAGCTGCCCGCCGGACTCTTTGGGATCCCTGCCCCGGGGATGCCAAGGGAGGGGCCTTTGCCCAGAGGGCCTTTCTCCCGCCCCCTCTTGAGCGCGAAGCCGACGCTCTTCTTCCTCGCTCTTGCCTCGCCGTCCCGCTCCACGGCTCTGCTTTCTTCTCGGAGGGCTCCTGCCAAGGCAGGAGGACGCAGCTCGGACTCAGAAGCTCCGAGTCCTTGCACCGAAGGAAAGCAGGACCCAGGGGCAGCTGCCCCAGCCACCACCCGCCCGCCCACTCGCAGGACCCCCACACCTCCACACCACCCCCCAACTTCAGCCGCTCTCACCGCGGCGTCTTCCCGCGCCGGCGCTGCCGTCCCGCGCGACGCCTCTTCCGCTCTCTTCTCCGACGGCTTCTGCCAGGGCGGGAGGAGGCAGGTGGGCCCGAGAAACACCAGCTCCTCCCTACCAAGGCAACCCGGACCCCACGCCCCCGGAGGCACATCTCCAAGACCCTCCCCGCCCACCCACAGGCCCCCCCACTTCCCCCCACAAAACTCTCCAAGCTTCACTTGGACTCACCACGGCGACGCACGGCGCAGTCCCACCCGCTGCGGGGAGCCGGGCCCTCTGGGCAAAGGCAGCTGGGCACGCGAAGCAGCGGCCAAAGAGGCTGCCGCCCTGCTTACAGGGGGCTCCGGCCGCTGCCTGGACCACAAAGGGCCTGGGACACCAGGGCACTGACCCCGACTTACAGGGGGGCCCTGGGCCCAAAGGCCTACGGAGGCTCCTTCTCTCCGCTTCGGGGGGCACCTGACCCGCTCCCCGCTAACGGGGCGGTCGCCCCGCACAGGCTGCCAGCTGAGGGAGCGCAAAGGCTCCCAGACCCGGACCCTGCTTACAGGCGGGTCCACACCCAGGGAGCCACGGAGCTCGGCCTTCCCCCGCGGCATCAAGTACCTGGCTCAAGGGCCAGGCACTGGGGCTCGTGGCCTAAGGCCCTGAGCTGGGCCCCGAGGGCAGGGAGGGCACACGCCCAGCCCCACGCCCGTGAGAGGCCGGGGGACCCCGCGGGACACCCGCCTGATTACAGGGGGGTCCCTCCAACCGCCCGCCGAGCAGGGGGGACGCACAAAGCCCCACTTAGGGGGCCGCCCCCCCCGAGGCCCGGCACTCCCAGCAACGGCCTCGCGGCCTAAGGCCGGCAGGGACAGGGCCCCAGCCCCGAGGACGGGGGGGGGCCCACGCTGGCACATCGCCAGCAGGACCGGCGGCCCCGCGGCGCCACTAACGGGCTTCGCTCCGTCCTCGGGAACAGGGGGCGAGCCCGAGGCTCTCCTCTCCTGCTCGGCAGCGGGGCTGACTCCCCACGGGTTGGCACACAGAGCCCCTCTTTCCCTCCTGGGAAGTCTAAGCTACGCTGCCTACATCTCTACGGGGGCTACAGGAGGGACCAGCTCGCTCGCTCGCTCACTCACACCGACGGGACAAGGACACAAAGGGGGAACGTCCCAGAAGAGGGAGCAAGCTCTGTGCGCCAAGCCGTGGGGAGCCGGCCCTGCCGCCGAGCAGGGGAGGAGAGCCTTGGGCTCGCCCCCTGTTCCCGAGGACGGAGAGAAGCCCGTTAGTGGCCCCGGGCTGCGCGCGGGCCAGAAGGGCCTCGGCGTGCTGAGGGGCAAGGGACACAGGCCGTGACACACCCCGACTACGGGGGGTCACTCTGGCCAGGGGCCGCCAGCAGGCACCAAAGGTGCCAAGGGAAAAAGCCCTGCCCCGCTTACGGGGCGGGCGGGCCGGGGGTCGGGAGAGCTCCGTGTCCCCCCTCGGGCGCGGAGGCGGGCACTCTCGCCCTCCTTACAGGGCGGTTGCCCCTCTCTCCGGGCAGCCACAGGAGCGCGATGGCAAAAGGCCAACGCCAAGCAAAGCAAAGGACCCAGCCCTGCTTACAGGGAGGTCCGCCCAGCGCCAAGCCGGCCGGCGCAGCCGGAAGCTGCCCGCCGGACTCTTTGGGATCCCTGCCCCGGGGATGCCAAGGGAGGGGCCTTTGCCCAGAGGGCCTTTCTCCCGCCCCCTCTTGAGCGCGAAGCCGACGCTCTTCTTCCTCGCTCTTGCCTCGCCGTCCCGCTCCACGGCTCTGCTTTCTTCTCGGAGGGCTCCTGCCAAGGCAGGAGGACGCAGCTCGGACTCAGAAGCTCCGAGTCCTTGCACCGAAGGAAAGCAGGACCCAGGGGCAGCTGCCCCAGCCACCACCCGCCCGCCCACTCGCAGGACCCCCACACCTCCACACCACCCCCCAACTTCAGCCGCTCTCACCGCGGCGTCTTCCCGCGCCGGCGCTGCCGTCCCGCGCGACGCCTCTTCCGCTCTCTTCTCCGACGGCTTCTGCCAGGGCGGGAGGAGGCAGGTGGGCCCGAGAAACACCAGCTCCTCCCTACCAAGGCAACCCGGACCCCACGCCCCCGGAGGCACATCTCCAAGACCCTCCCCGCCCACCCACAGGCCCCCCCACTTCCCCCCACAAAACTCTCCAAGCTTCACTTGGACTCACCACGGCGACGCACGGCGCAGTCCCACCCGCTGCGGGGAGCCGGGCCCTCTGGGCAAAGGCAGCTGGGCACGCGAAGCAGCGGCCAAAGAGGCTGCCGCCCTGCTTACAGGGGGCTCCGGCCGCTGCCTGGACCACAAAGGGCCTGGGACACCAGGGCACTGACCCCGACTTACAGGGGGGCCCTGGGCCCAAAGGCCTACGGAGGCTCCTTCTCTCCGCTTCGGGGGGCACCTGACCCGCTCCCCGCTAACGGGGCGGTCGCCCCGCACAGGCTGCCAGCTGAGGGAGCGCAAAGGCTCCCAGACCCGGACCCTGCTTACAGGCGGGTCCACACCCAGGGAGCCACGGAGCTCGGCCTTCCCCCGCGGCATCAAGTACCTGGCTCAAGGGCCAGGCACTGGGGCTCGTGGCCTAAGGCCCTGAGCTGGGCCCCGAGGGCAGGGAGGGCACACGCCCAGCCCCACGCCCGTGAGAGGCCGGGGGACCCCGCGGGACACCCGCCTGATTACAGGGGGTCCCTCCAACCGCCCGCCGAGCAGGGGGGACGCACAAAGCCCCACTTAGGGGGCCGCCCCCCCCGAGGCCCGGCACTCCCAGCAACGGCCTCGCGGCCTAAGGCCGGCAGGGACAGGGCCCCAGCCCCGAGGACGGGGGGGGGCCCACGCTGGCACATCGCCAGCAGGACCGGCGGCCCCGCGGCGCCACTAACGGGCTTCGCTCCGTCCTCGGGAACAGGGGGCGAGCCCGAGGCTCTCCTCTCCTGCTCGGCAGCGGGGCTGACTCCCCACGGGTTGGCACACAGAGCCCCTCTTTCCCTCCTGGGAAGTCTAAGCTACGCTGCCTACATCTCTACGGGGGCTACAGGAGGGACCAGCTCGCTCGCTCGCTCACTCACACCGACGGGACAAGGACACAAAGGGGGAACGTCCCAGAAGAGGGAGCAAGCTCTGTGCGCCAAGCCGTGGGGAGCCGGCCCTGCCGCCGAGCAGGGGAGGAGAGCCTCGGGCTCGCCCCCTGTTCCCGAGGACGGAGAGAAGCCCGTTAGTGGCCCCGGGCTGCGCGCGGGCCAGAAGGGCCTCGGCGTGCTGAGGGGCAAGGGACACAGGCCGTGACACACCCCGACTACGGGGGGTCACTCTGGCCAGGGGCCGCCAGCAGGCACCAAAGGTGCCAAGGGAAAAAGCCCTGCCCCGCTTACGGGGCGGGCGGGCCGGGGGTCGGGAGAGCTCCGTGTCCCCCCTCGGGCGCGGAGGCGGGCACTCTCGCCCTCCTTACAGGGCGGTTGCCCCTCTCTCCGGGCAGCCACAGGAGCGCGATGGCAAAAGGCCAACGCCAAGCAAAGCAAAGGACCCAGCCCTGCTTACAGGGAGGTCCGCCCAGCGCCAAGCCGGCCGGCGCAGCCGGAAGCTGCCCGCCGGACTCTTTGGGATCCCTGCCCCGGGGATGCCAAGGGAGGGGCCTTTGCCCAGAGGGCCTTTCTCCCGCCCCCTCTTGAGCGCGAAGCCGACGCTCTTCTTCCTCGCTCTTGCCTCGCCGTCCCGCTCCACGGCTCTGCTTTCTTCTCGGAGGGCTCCTGCCAAGGCAGGAGGACGCAGCTCGGACTCAGAAGCTCCGAGTCCTTGCACCGAAGGAAAGCAGGACCCAGGGGCAGCTGCCCCAGCCACCACCCGCCCGCCCACTCGCAGGACCCCCACACCTCCACACCACCCCCCAACTTCAGCCGCTCTCACCGCGGCGTCTTCCCGCGCCGGCGCTGCCGTCCCGCGCGACGCCTCTTCCGCTCTCTTCTCCGACGGCTTCTGCCAGGGCGGGAGGAGGCAGGTGGGCCCGAGAAACACCAGCTCCTCCCTACCAAGGCAACCCGGACCCCACGCCCCCGGAGGCACATCTCCAAGACCCTCCCCGCCCACCCACAGGCCCCCCCACTTCCCCCCACAAAACTCTCCAAGCTTCACTTGGACTCACCACGGCGACGCACGGCGCAGTCCCACCCGCTGCGGGGAGCCGGGCCCTCTGGGCAAAGGCAGCTGGGCACGCGAAGCAGCGGCCAAAGAGGCTGCCGCCCTGCTTACAGGGGGCTCCGGCCGCTGCCTGGACCACAAAGGGCCTGGGACACCAGGGCACTGACCCCGACTTACAGGGGGGCCCTGGGCCCAAAGGCCTACGGAGGCTCCTTCTCTCCGCTTCGGGGGGCACCTGACCCGCTCCCCGCTAACGGGGCGGTCGCCCCGCACAGGCTGCCAGCTGAGGGAGCGCAAAGGCTCCCAGACCCGGACCCTGCTTACAGGCGGGTCCACACCCAGGGAGCCACGGAGCTCGGCCTTCCCCCGCGGCATCAAGTACCTGGCTCAAGGGCCAGGCACTGGGGCTCGTGGCCTAAGGCCCTGAGCTGGGCCCCGAGGGCAGGGAGGGCACACGCCCAGCCCCACGCCCGTGAGAGGCCGGGGGACCCCGCGGGACACCCGCCTGATTACAGGGGGTCCCTCCAACCGCCCGCCGAGCAGGGGGGACGCACAAAGCCCCACTTAGGGGGCCGCCCCCCCCCGAGGCCCGGCACTCCCAGCAACGGCCTCGCGGCCTAAGGCCGGCAGGGACAGGGCCCCAGCCCCGAGGACGGGGGGGGGCCCACGCTGGCACATCGCCAGCAGGACCGGCGGCCCCGCGGCGCCACTAACGGGCTTCGCTCCGTCCTCGGGAACAGGGGGCGAGCCCGAGGCTCTCCTCTCCTGCTCGGCAGCGGGGCTGACTCCCCACGGGTTGGCACACAGAGCCCCTCTTTCCCTCCTGGGAAGTCTAAGCTACGCTGCCTACATCTCTACGGGGGCTACAGGAGGGACCAGCTCGCTCGCTCGCTCACTCACACCGACGGGACAAGGACACAAAGGGGGAACGTCCCAGAAGAGGGAGCAAGCTCTGTGCGCCAAGCCGTGGGGAGCCGGCCCTGCCGCCGAGCAGGGGAGGAGAGCCTCGGGCTCGCCCCCTGTTCCCGAGGACGGAGAGAAGCCCGTTAGTGGCCCCGGGCTGCGCGCGGGCCAGAAGGGCCTCGGCGTGCTGAGGGGCAAGGGACACAGGCCGTGACACACCCCGACTACGGGGGGTCACTCTGGCCAGGGGCCGCCAGCAGGCACCAAAGGTGCCAAGGGAAAAAGCCCTGCCCCGCTTACGGGGCGGGCGGGCCGGGGGTCGGGAGAGCTCCGTGTCCCCCCTCGGGCGCGGAGGCGGGCACTCTCGCCCTCCTTACAGGGCGGTTGCCCCTCTCTCCGGGCAGCCACAGGAGCGCGATGGCAAAAGGCCAACGCCAAGCAAAGCAAAGGACCCAGCCCTGCTTACAGGGAGGTCCGCCCAGCGCCAAGCCGGCCGGCGCAGCCGGAAGCTGCCCGCCGGACTCTTTGGGATCCCTGCCCCGGGGATGCCAAGGGAGGGGCCTTTGCCCAGAGGGCCTTTCTCCCGCCCCCTCTTGAGCGCGAAGCCGACGCTCTTCTTCCTCGCTCTTGCCTCGCCGTCCCGCTCCACGGCTCTGCTTTCTTCTCGGAGGGCTCCTGCCAAGGCAGGAGGACGCAGCTCGGACTCAGAAGCTCCGAGTCCTTGCACCGAAGGAAAGCAGGACCCAGGGGCAGCTGCCCCAGCCACCACCCGCCCGCCCACTCGCAGGACCCCCACACCTCCACACCACCCCCCAACTTCAGCCGCTCTCACCGCGGCGTCTTCCCGCGCCGGCGCTGCCGTCCCGCGCGACGCCTCTTCCGCTCTCTTCTCCGACGGCTTCTGCCAGGGCGGGAGGAGGCAGGTGGGCCCGAGAAACACCAGCTCCTCCCTACCAAGGCAACCCGGACCCCACGCCCCCGGAGGCACATCTCCAAGACCCTCCCCGCCCACCCACAGGCCCCCCCACTTCCCCCCACAAAACTCTCCAAGCTTCACTTGGACTCACCACGGCGACGCACGGCGCAGTCCCACCCGCTGCGGGGAGCCGGGCCCTCTGGGCAAAGGCAGCTGGGCACGCGAAGCAGCGGCCAAAGAGGCTGCCGCCCTGCTTACAGGGGGCTCCGGCCGCTGCCTGGACCACAAAGGGCCTGGGACACCAGGGCACTGACCCCGACTTACAGGGGGGCCCTGGGCCCAAAGGCCTACGGAGGCTCCTTCTCTCCGCTTCGGGGGGCACCTGACCCGCTCCCCGCTAACGGGGCGGTCGCCCCGCACAGGCTGCCAGCTGAGGGAGCGCAAAGGCTCCCAGACCCGGACCCTGCTTACAGGCGGGTCCACACCCAGGGAGCCACGGAGCTCGGCCTTCCCCCGCGGCATCAAGTACCTGGCTCAAGGGCCAGGCACTGGGGCTCGTGGCCTAAGGCCCTGAGCTGGGCCCCGAGGGCAGGGAGGGCACACGCCCAGCCCCACGCCCGTGAGAGGCCGGGGGACCCCGCGGGACACCCGCCTGATTACAGGGGGTCCCTCCAACCGCCCGCCGAGCAGGGGGGACGCACAAAGCCCCACTTAGGGGGCCGCCCCCCCCGAGGCCCGGCACTCCCAGCAACGGCCTCGCGGCCTAAGGCCGGCAGGGACAGGGCCCCAGCCCCGAGGACGGGGGGGGGGCCCACGCTGGCACATCGCCAGCAGGACCGGCGGCCCCGCGGCGCCACTAACGGGCTTCGCTCCGTCCTCGGGAACAGGGGGCGAGCCCGAGGCTCTCCTCTCCTGCTCGGCAGCGGGGCTGACTCCCCACGGGTTGGCACACAGAGCCCCTCTTTCCCTCCTGGGAAGTCTAAGCTACGCTGCCTACATCTCTACGGGGGCTACAGGAGGGACCAGCTCGCTCGCTCGCTCACTCACACCGACGGGACAAGGACACAAAGGGGGAACGTCCCAGAAGAGGGAGCAAGCTCTGTGCGCCAAGCCGTGGGGAGCCGGCCCTGCCGCCGAGCAGGGGAGGAGAGCCTCGGGCTCGCCCCCTGTTCCCGAGGACGGAGAGAAGCCCGTTAGTGGCCCCGGGCTGCGCGCGGGCCAGAAGGGCCTCGGCGTGCTGAGGGGCAAGGGACACAGGCCGTGACACACCCCGACTACGGGGGGTCACTCTGGCCAGGGGCCGCCAGCAGGCACCAAAGGTGCCAAGGGAAAAAGCCCTGCCCCGCTTACGGGGCGGGCGGGCCGGGGGTCGGGAGAGCTCCGTGTCCCCCCTCGGGCGCGGAGGCGGGCACTCTCGCCCTCCTTACAGGGCGGTTGCCCCTCTCTCCGGGCAGCCACAGGAGCGCGATGGCAAAAGGCCAACGCCAAGCAAAGCAAAGGACCCAGCCCTGCTTACAGGGAGGTCCGCCCAGCGCCAAGCCGGCCGGCGCAGCCGGAAGCTGCCCGCCGGACTCTTTGGGATCCCTGCCCCGGGGATGCCAAGGGAGGGGCCTTTGCCCAGAGGGCCTTTCTCCCGCCCCCTCTTGAGCGCGAAGCCGACGCTCTTCTTCCTCGCTCTTGCCTCGCCGTCCCGCTCCACGGCTCTGCTTTCTTCTCGGAGGGCTCCTGCCAAGGCAGGAGGACGCAGCTCGGACTCAGAAGCTCCGAGTCCTTGCACCGAAGGAAAGCAGGACCCAGGGGCAGCTGCCCCAGCCACCACCCGCCCGCCCACTCGCAGGACCCCCACACCTCCACACCACCCCCCAACTTCAGCCGCTCTCACCGCGGCGTCTTCCCGCGCCGGCGCTGCCGTCCCGCGCGACACCTCTTCCGCTCTCTTCTCCGACGGCTTCTGCCAGGGCGGGAGGAGGCAGGTGGGCCCGAGAAACACCAGCTCCTCCCTACCAAGGCAACCCGGACCCCACGCCCCCGGAGGCACATCTCCAAGACCCTCCCCGCCCACCCACAGGCCCCCCCACTTCCCCCCACAAAACTCTCCAAGCTTCACTTGGACTCACCACGGCGACGCACGGCGCAGTCCCACCCGCTGCGGGGAGCCGGGCCCTCTGGGCAAAGGCAGCTGGGCACGCGAAGCAGCGGCCAAAGAGGCTGCCGCCCTGCTTACAGGGGGCTCCGGCCGCTGCCTGGACCACAAAGGGCCTGGGACACCAGGGCACTGACCCCGACTTACAGGGGGGCCCTGGGCCCAAAGGCCTACGGAGGCTCCTTCTCTCCGCTTCGGGGGGCACCTGACCCGCTCCCCGCTAACGGGGCGGTCGCCCCGCACAGGCTGCCAGCTGAGGGAGCGCAAAGGCTCCCAGACCCGGACCCTGCTTACAGGCGGGTCCACACCCAGGGAGCCACGGAGCTCGGCCTTCCCCCGCGGCATCAAGTACCTGGCTCAAGGGCCAGGCACTGGGGCTCGTGGCCTAAGGCCCTGAGCTGGGCCCCGAGGGCAGGGAGGGCACACGCCCAGCCCCACGCCCGTGAGAGGCCGGGGGACCCCGCGGGACACCCGCCTGATTACAGGGGGTCCCTCCAACCGCCCGCCGAGCAGGGGGGACGCACAAAGCCCCACTTAGGGGGCCGCCCCCCCCCGAGGCCCGGCACTCCCAGCAACGGCCTCGCGGCCTAAGGCCGGCAGGGACAGGGCCCCAGCCCCGAGGACGGGGGGGGGCCCACGCTGGCACATCGCCAGCAGGACCGGCGGCCCCGCGGCGCCACTAACGGGCTTCGCTCCGTCCTCGGGAACAGGGGGCGAGCCCGAGGCTCTCCTCTCCTGCTCGGCAGCGGGGCTGACTCCCCACGGGTTGGCACACAGAGCCCCTCTTTCCCTCCTGGGAAGTCTAAGCTACGCTGCCTACATCTCTACGGGGGCTACAGGAGGGACCAGCTCGCTCGCTCGCTCACTCACACCGACGGGACAAGGACACAAAGGGGGAACGTCCCAGAAGAGGGAGCAAGCTCTGTGCGCCAAGCCGTGGGGAGCCGGCCCTGCCGCCGAGCAGGGGAGGAGAGCCTCGGGCTCGCCCCCTGTTCCCGAGGACGGAGAGAAGCCCGTTAGTGGCCCCGGGCTGCGCGCGGGCCAGAAGGGCCTCGGCGTGCTGAGGGGCAAGGGACACAGGCCGTGACACACCCCGACTACGGGGGGTCACTCTGGCCAGGGGCCGCCAGCAGGCACCAAAGGTGCCAAGGGAAAAAGCCCTGCCCCGCTTACGGGGCGGGCGGGCCGGGGGTCGGGAGAGCTCCGTGTCCCCCCTCGGGCGCGGAGGCGGGCACTCTCGCCCTCCTTACAGGGCGGTTGCCCCTCTCTCCGGGCAGCCACAGGAGCGCGATGGCAAAAGGCCAACGCCAAGCAAAGCAAAGGACCCAGCCCTGCTTACAGGGAGGTCCGCCCAGCGCCAAGCCGGCCGGCGCAGCCGGAAGCTGCCCGCCGGACTCTTTGGGATCCCTGCCCCGGGGATGCCAAGGGAGGGGCCTTTGCCCAGAGGGCCTTTCTCCCGCCCCCCTCTTGAGCGCGAAGCCGACGCTCTTCTTCCTCGCTCTTGCCTCGCCGTCCCGCTCCACGGCTCTGCTTTCTTCTCGGAGGGCTCCTGCCAAGGCAGGAGGACGCAGCTCGGACTCAGAAGCTCCGAGTCCTTGCACCGAAGGAAAGCAGGACCCAGGGGCAGCTGCCCCAGCCACCACCCGCCCGCCCACTCGCAGGACCCCCACACCTCCACACCACCCCCCAACTTCAGCCGCTCTCACCGCGGCGTCTTCCCGCGCCGGCGCTGCCGTCCCGCGCGACGCCTCTTCCGCTCTCTTCTCCGACGGCTTCTGCCAGGGCGGGAGGAGGCAGGTGGGCCCGAGAAACACCAGCTCCTCCCTACCAAGGCAACCCGGACCCCACGCCCCCGGAGGCACATCTCCAAGACCCTCCCCGCCCACCCACAGGCCCCCCCACTTCCCCCCACAAAACTCTCCAAGCTTCACTTGGACTCACCACGGCGACGCACGGCGCAGTCCCACCCGCTGCGGGGAGCCGGGCCCTCTGGGCAAAGGCAGCTGGGCACGCGAAGCAGCGGCCAAAGAGGCTGCCGCCCTGCTTACAGGGGGCTCCGGCCGCTGCCTGGACCACAAAGGGCCTGGGACACCAGGGCACTGACCCCGACTTACAGGGGGGCCCTGGGCCCAAAGGCCTACGGAGGCTCCTTCTCTCCGCTTCGGGGGGCACCTGACCCGCTCCCCGCTAACGGGGCGGTCGCCCCGCACAGGCTGCCAGCTGAGGGAGCGCAAAGGCTCCCAGACCCGGACCCTGCTTACAGGCGGGTCCACACCCAGGGAGCCACGGAGCTCGGCCTTCCCCCGCGGCATCAAGTACCTGGCTCAAGGGCCAGGCACTGGGGCTCGTGGCCTAAGGCCCTGAGCTGGGCCCCGAGGGCAGGGAGGGCACACGCCCAGCCCCACGCCCGTGAGAGGCCGGGGGACCCCGCGGGACACCCGCCTGATTACAGGGGGTCCCTCCAACCGCCCGCCGAGCAGGGGGGACGCACAAAGCCCCACTTAGGGGGCCGCCCCCCCCCGAGGCCCGGCACTCCCAGCAACGGCCTCGCGGCCTAAGGCCGGCAGGGACAGGGCCCCAGCCCCGAGGACGGGGGGGGGCCCACGCTGGCACATCGCCAGCAGGACCGGCGGCCCCGCGGCGCCACTAACGGGCTTCGCTCCGTCCTCGGGAACAGGGGGCGAGCCCGAGGCTCTCCTCTCCTGCTCGGCAGCGGGGCTGACTCCCCACGGGTTGGCACACAGAGCCCCTCTTTCCCTCCTGGGAAGTCTAAGCTACGCTGCCTACATCTCTACGGGGGCTACAGGAGGGACCAGCTCGCTCGCTCGCTCACTCACACCGACGGGACAAGGACACAAAGGGGGAACGTCCCAGAAGAGGGAGCAAGCTCTGTGCGCCAAGCCGTGGGGAGCCGGCCCTGCCGCCGAGCAGGGGAGGAGAGCCTCGGGCTCGCCCCCTGTTCCCGAGGACGGAGAGAAGCCCGTTAGTGGCCCCGGGCTGCGCGCGGGCCAGAAGGGCCTCGGCGTGCTGAGGGGCAAGGGACACAGGCCGTGACACACCCCGACTACGGGGGGTCACTCTGGCCAGGGGCCGCCAGCAGGCACCAAAGGTGCCAAGGGAAAAAGCCCTGCCCCGCTTACGGGGCGGGCGGGCCGGGGGTCGGGAGAGCTCCGTGTCCCCCCTCGGGCGCGGAGGCGGGCACTCTCGCCCTCCTTACAGGGCGGTTGCCCCTCTCTCCGGGCAGCCACAGGAGCGCGATGGCAAAAGGCCAACGCCAAGCAAAGCAAAGGACCCAGCCCTGCTTACAGGGAGGTCCGCCCAGCGCCAAGCCGGCCGGCGCAGCCGGAAGCTGCCCGCCGGACTCTTTGGGATCCCTGCCCCGGGGATGCCAAGGGAGGGGCCTTTGCCCAGAGGGCCTTTCTCCCGCCCCCTCTTGAGCGCGAAGCCGACGCTCTTCTTCCTCGCTCTTGCCTCGCCGTCCCGCTCCACGGCTCTGCTTTCTTCTCGGAGGGCTCCTGCCAAGGCAGGAGGACGCAGCTCGGACTCAGAAGCTCCGAGTCCTTGCACCGAAGGAAAGCAGGACCCAGGGGCAGCTGCCCCAGCCACCACCCGCCCGCCCACTCGCAGGACCCCCACACCTCCACACCACCCCCCAACTTCAGCCGCTCTCACCGCGGCGTCTTCCCGCGCCGGCGCTGCCGTCCCGCGCGACGCCTCTTCCGCTCTCTTCTCCGACGGCTTCTGCCAGGGCGGGAGGAGGCAGGTGGGCCCGAGAAACACCAGCTCCTCCCTACCAAGGCAACCCGGACCCCACGCCCCCGGAGGCACATCTCCAAGACCCTCCCCGCCCACCCACAGGCCCCCCCACTTCCCCCCACAAAACTCTCCAAGCTTCACTTGGACTCACCACGGCGACGCACGGCGCAGTCCCACCCGCTGCGGGGAGCCGGGCCCTCTGGGCAAAGGCAGCTGGGCACGCGAAGCAGCGGCCAAAGAGGCTGCCGCCCTGCTTACAGGGGGCTCCGGCCGCTGCCTGGACCACAAAGGGCCTGGGACACCAGGGCACTGACCCCGACTTACAGGGGGGCCCTGGGCCCAAAGGCCTACGGAGGCTCCTTCTCTCCGCTTCGGGGGGCACCTGACCCGCTCCCCGCTAACGGGGCGGTCGCCCCGCACAGGCTGCCAGCTGAGGGAGCGCAAAGGCTCCCAGACCCGGACCCTGCTTACAGGCGGGTCCACACCCAGGGAGCCACGGAGCTCGGCCTTCCCCCGCGGCATCAAGTACCTGGCTCAAGGGCCAGGCACTGGGGCTCGTGGCCTAAGGCCCTGAGCTGGGCCCCGAGGGCAGGGAGGGCACACGCCCAGCCCCACGCCCGTGAGAGGCCGGGGGACCCCGCGGGACACCCGCCTGATTACAGGGGGTCCCTCCAACCGCCCGCCGAGCAGGGGGGACGCACAAAGCCCCACTTAGGGGGCCGCCCCCCCCGAGGCCCGGCACTCCCAGCAATGGCCTCGCGGCCTAAGGCCGGCAGGGACAGGGCCCCAGCCCCGAGGACGGGGGGGGGCCCACGCTGGCACATCGCCAGCAGGACCGGCGGCCCCGCGGCGCCACTAACGGGCTTCGCTCCGTCCTCGGGAACAGGGGGCGAGCCCGAGGCTCTCCTCTCCTGCTCGGCAGCGGGGCTGACTCCCCACGGGTTGGCACACAGAGCCCCTCTTTCCCTCCTGGGAAGTCTAAGCTACGCTGCCTACATCTCTACGGGGGCTACAGGAGGGACCAGCTCGCTCGCTCGCTCACTCACACCGACGGGACAAGGACACAAAGGGGGAACGTCCCAGAAGAGGGAGCAAGCTCTGTGCGCCAAGCCGTGGGGAGCCGGCCCTGCCGCCGAGCAGGGGAGGAGAGCCTCGGGCTCGCCCCCTGTTCCCGAGGACGGAGAGAAGCCCGTTAGTGGCCCCGGGCTGCGCGCGGGCCAGAAGGGCCTCGGCGTGCTGAGGGGCAAGGGACACAGGCCGTGACACACCCCGACTACGGGGGGTCACTCTGGCCAGGGGCCGCCAGCAGGCACCAAAGGTGCCAAGGGAAAAAGCCCTGCCCCGCTTACGGGGCGGGCGGGCCGGGGGTCGGGAGAGCTCCGTGTCCCCCCTCGGGCGCGGAGGCGGGCACTCTCGCCCTCCTTACAGGGCGGTTGCCCCTCTCTCCGGGCAGCCACAGGAGCGCGATGGCAAAAGGCCAACGCCAAGCAAAGCAAAGGACCCAGCCCTGCTTACAGGGAGGTCCGCCCAGCGCCAAGCCGGCCGGCGCAGCCGGAAGCTGCCCGCCGGACTCTTTGGGATCCCTGCCCCGGGGATGCCAAGGGAGGGGCCTTTGCCCAGAGGGCCTTTCTCCCGCCCCCTCTTGAGCGCGAAGCCGACGCTCTTCTTCCTCGCTCTTGCCTCGCCGTCCCGCTCCACGGCTCTGCTTTCTTCTCGGAGGGCTCCTGCCAAGGCAGGAGGACGCAGCTCGGACTCAGAAGCTCCGAGTCCTTGCACCGAAGGAAAGCAGGACCCAGGGGCAGCTGCCCCAGCCACCACCCGCCCGCCCACTCGCAGGACCCCCACACCTCCACACCACCCCCCAACTTCAGCCGCTCTCACCGCGGCGTCTTCCCGCGCCGGCGCTGCCGTCCCGCGCGACGCCTCTTCCGCTCTCTTCTCCGACGGCTTCTGCCAGGGCGGGAGGAGGCAGGTGGGCCCGAGAAACACCAGCTCCTCCCTACCAAGGCAACCCGGACCCCACGCCCCCGGAGGCACATCTCCAAGACCCTCCCCGCCCACCCACAGGCCCCCCCACTTCCCCCCACAAAACTCTCCAAGCTTCACTTGGACTCACCACGGCGACGCACGGCGCAGTCCCACCCGCTGCGGGGAGCCGGGCCCTCTGGGCAAAGGCAGCTGGGCACGCGAAGCAGCGGCCAAAGAGGCTGCCGCCCTGCTTACAGGGGGCTCCGGCCGCTGCCTGGACCACAAAGGGCCTGGGACACCAGGGCACTGACCCCGACTTACAGGGGGGCCCTGGGCCCAAAGGCCTACGGAGGCTCCTTCTCTCCGCTTCGGGGGGCACCTGACCCGCTCCCCGCTAACGGGGCGGTCGCCCCGCACAGGCTGCCAGCTGAGGGAGCGCAAAGGCTCCCAGACCCGGACCCTGCTTACAGGCGGGTCCACACCCAGGGAGCCACGGAGCTCGGCCTTCCCCCGCGGCATCAAGTACCTGGCTCAAGGGCCAGGCACTGGGGCTCGTGGCCTAAGGCCCTGAGCTGGGCCCCGAGGGCAGGGAGGGCACACGCCCAGCCCCACGCCCGTGAGAGGCCGGGGGACCCCGCGGGACACCCGCCTGATTACAGGGGGTCCCTCCAACCGCCCGCCGAGCAGGGGGGACGCACAAAGCCCCACTTAGGGGGCCGCCCCCCCCGAGGCCCGGCACTCCCAGCAACGGCCTCGCGGCCTAAGGCCGGCAGGGACAGGGCCCCAGCCCCGAGGACGGGGGGGGGGCCCACGCTGGCACATCGCCAGCAGGACCGGCGGCCCCGCGGCGCCACTAACGGGCTTCGCTCCGTCCTCGGGAACAGGGGGCGAGCCCGAGGCTCTCCTCTCCTGCTCGGCAGCGGGGCTGACTCCCCACGGGTTGGCACACAGAGCCCCTCTTTCCCTCCTGGGAAGTCTAAGCTACGCTGCCTACATCTCTACGGGGGCTACAGGAGGGACCAGCTCGCTCGCTCGCTCACTCACACCGACGGGACAAGGACACAAAGGGGGAACGTCCCAGAAGAGGGAGCAAGCTCTGTGCGCCAAGCCGTGGGGAGCCGGCCCTGCCGCCGAGCAGGGGAGGAGAGCCTCGGGCTCGCCCCCTGTTCCCGAGGACGGAGAGAAGCCCGTTAGTGGCCCCGGGCTGCGCGCGGGCCAGAAGGGCCTCGGCGTGCTGAGGGGCAAGGGACACAGGCCGTGACACACCCCGACTACGGGGGGTCACTCTGGCCAGGGGCCGCCAGCAGGCACCAAAGGTGCCAAGGGAAAAAGCCCTGCCCCGCTTACGGGGCGGGCGGGCCGGGGGTCGGGAGAGCTCCGTGTCCCCCCTCGGGCGCGGAGGCGGGCACTCTCGCCCTCCTTACAGGGCGGTTGCCCCTCTCTCCGGGCAGCCACAGGAGCGCGATGGCAAAAGGCCAACGCCAAGCAAAGCAAAGGACCCAGCCCTGCTTACAGGGAGGTCCGCCCAGCGCCAAGCCGGCCGGCGCAGCCGGAAGCTGCCCGCCGGACTCTTTGGGATCCCTGCCCCGGGGATGCCAAGGGAGGGGCCTTTGCCCAGAGGGTCTCTGTTTTGCCCCCTCTTCAGCTTGACGCTGCTCCTCTTCTTGTTCGCTCTTGCCTCGAAGTTGCACTCCAGTCTCTTCTTTCTTCTCCGACAGCTTCTGCCAAGGCAGGAGGACACAGTTGAGCCTGAGAAACAGCAGCTCCTCCCCAAGAAGGGAAACATCCCTACACCCCCAGAGGGAGATCTCCAAGCCACTACCCACCCACCCACCCTCCCACAGGTCCCCCCACCTCCACAAATCCCTCCAAACTTCACTTGGGTTAGGGCACCAGCAGTAGCATCAGCTGCAGGGGCTGCGACGAGGGGGCAACGGATGGACTGCTGTTGCGGGGTCAGGGGGGTCCAGTAACTCTCTTTGGCCGCGCAGTTGCCATGAGACTTCTGCAGAACAATGGACACAGCCAGCTTACTCCTGTCATGAGGCGCAAGTTAAAGTGCCTCTTCCGTCACCACCAGTTCAACCAACAGCCAACAAATGCACAACAGTTAAAACACCACCGTGGCACTCCTACCAAGAAACCAACCCACAGCCCTTGCCAGCCTCAGAACAGCTTCTATGCCGAAGACGGCCTGATGGAAGAGGAAGATTAGAAATTGACACCCTAGAAATCTTAGCCGAGCTGTGGCAAACCGAACTCAGCAAGATGAGAGAACCAGATAGAAGACAAGCAGTTTTGGATCCTGCAGAAGAGGAAGAACAGCAAACATGGCTACAGCTACTACTTCAGCTCGAAGAAGAGAATACAGAGTGGGAAAGCACACAAAACACAAAACATATTCCTCGGCCCAAGCCGAGACCATCAGTGAAGTCAAAGCTACCAATGTTAAAATGGACAATATATATATTGGCTACGTTGCTAACAATAGCAGCTGCTGGTTTTATGCTGCGAGAATTTCAGCTGGAACAACACAATCCACCTACTGACACAACCAACAATCTAAGGGTAACATTGCAAAACACAGCAGACATACATCTATCAGCTACCATATTTAACTTACTAAGTCACAAAAGGACAACTTTACTAATTGACAAATTATCTACTATTATAAAAGGTTCTTTTGTGTTACAGGGGGGAAGAATAGAAATACTAGGAGGGACCCTAAATCGAGTATTTACTTCTCACTATTTTAAAATGCTGTTAGACAGTATGCCATACACAACATGGAAAGCCAAACCTAAACAAGTAGCAAAGAAACAACCAATTACAATTTCAACTGCAGAAACACATAACCCTTTACACACAGTCACTGCAAAAGCCTTGATAAAGCAAAACAAACAAATCCCTCATACAACACAAGCCCAAAGATGCCTCACAAGGCTGCAACATACAGCAATACACACCTCCAAATCCATTCAAAACACAAACGTGCATAAATTGGCCTATACTCAAATTAAACAATTAGAATGGGAGGCAAAGACAGAAGTATCAAACATTTTTAACAACAGAACAGATGTAACCTCACAATGGCTCTTAAAAAACATCCAAACCTGTTTAACAAGTTTTCTTAAACTAGCACCCCCAAAACAAAACAGAGACATCGTAACCAGCAATAGCCCAGACATTAACCCTGTTTTCATTGGACCCACTGAAATCACCCATTCTGTAGAACAGAGGCTGCCTCAGTCAAAGAGGAAGTCAATTAACAGTGGATTTTTCCCAAAGGCAGTTTCATTGCAGCTAAACCCACAAGTGGCCCAAGAAACAAATAGCCCTAAATCCATGATACAGTGGCCTTTCCTTAAAAAAGAGGTGATGCATTTCCACAACACTAGAAAACCATATAAACACAGCCTTGCTACGTACAAAAACCCTTGCACTAATCTATCAATCTCTCAAAGTAGAGAAAAATGGATTTTCATATTTTTTACCCCTGTCTCAGAGTGCAAAAAGATTAGAATTTTTGAAAACCAAGATTTTACAAATGACTTTTTTGAGTTAAAGAAAAGGATAAAAACCACTTCTTGCATAATTGCCTTTGCAAAACAAGAAATAATGTGTTGCCCCTCAAACATAACAATGGTTTACTGCTTAACAACTGGGTGGAATTAGATTTTGTCATCTTCTACCACTATTCCTGTTCCTATAAAAACTTTCCTACTAACTCTTTGGCTAAACAAACAAGTGACTTGCCTTTTGGTGAGGAAAACAACAAGCAAACCCCTCTCATCTCTCACTCAAAATCTCCTTTCTTACATAGTATGGGAAAAAGAAAGCAAAACATAGCGAACTAAAACTTTGTTAACTATTCACTCATAGCACTGCATTTTACATTTTCAAGAAAATATAAATTTTACTTCTAACATTTGTGGTTTTTTCTTTATTGTTTTCAAATCAGTTTTCTTAAAAGTACTGTAAATTGTTTTCTTAACAATAGAAATAAAGGGTAGAAAATAGTTTAAAAACATTTACACATGGAATAAAATTTAGCATCTCACCATTTTAAAGCCCAATATATTCATTAATTCATATTTTTTAAATATAAAACTGGCTGATACAAAACTTTCATTAGGTTTAGCAGTTTCATATTCTTCTAGCTATGCTAAAGAATGCAAGATAAACCTTTTATCAATCAGCAAACAAAATTGCTACACATATTATAAAAACTGGAGCAACATAAGCAATTTACTAGGGAGATAAATTTGAATTAAATAAATTTACCCACAGATTGTTTCAGCATAGATTGCATGCTGATTACCAATCAATTGCTGGACTCAAGATGAAAAAGAAGATTTGAAACCTTCTTAGTGTAAAGAGAGAGAAAAATTCTCTTTGTTGCCTACAAGCTCTTGCTATTGCCCTTCACTATGTAAATTGGTGTCATTTTAACCAAAAACATTTATTTCCACAAAACCAGAACACTACAGCTTTAAAATTTTTTTCCCTATTTTTTCATTAATTTCTCAGTAGCTTTATTTGAATTATTAAAAATAAAAGTTATTAGAAGTTATTAAATTCTCAAATACATCCACATACGTGCAATTATCATAACAATGTTATTCAAATAATAAGTATAGAATCTTAAACATCCCCATATTTGTTACATTCAAACATTCTCAAAACATTTTGCTATCACAGAACAACATACATAATGTCAACAAGAGTGCAAAATAGCTGCTTGTAAATTGCAATACCTGAGAGACTGAATTAAACCTGGTTACAGTTGCTCTAACTGATATTATTAAGAAATGGGGACTGTAAAACATTCCAAAAAAAAATTTAACAGGACCAACAATGGAATCTCCAATACAAAGAAAACTACACAACGAAAGATGTAGTAAGGAAATGGGACACTAAGACCATCTACATCTGGACAAACTAAAGAAGACAACGGAACAATAAGGTACAAACCGCGGACCGGGACTCTGTATAAGTTTTACAACTTACTCATATATGCAAGACATTTAAATTGTTTTGTAATTAACCTATGAATGGTTATAATTGATTCATGCTATGCTACTTTCACATCTCGAAGCCTCCTTCCTTCGAGATTTCACTAACCCTCATTTACCTAGAAAAATACACACCACATAATTCCTTGTTAATCACACAAAATCTAACTCTTACATAAGACACATCCATTCACACACATTCCAGATAGAATAATACAACACACTAGAAAAAGGCAAAAGATACTACCAAATACTAATTTGTTTTGCAATTTCAAACATTCCAAAAACCATAAACAGAAACAATGATCCTGTATGTTATTCAACAAAAGCTAAAACAGATCTCACAAATCAGAGGATATTCCATTCCACACCCACAGAACAATTGTAAAAAGAGCACACTGCACACTAAAAGAAATGCTTCAAAGCCAAAAAAGAGGGGAGTTGGTATATAGCCCCCAGGAACGCTTATGGAAAGCATCATATGTTCTAAATTTCTTAAACCGTGATGATACAAACCATAGCAGGTATGAATACCAACATAAAACTCAAATACTTTCATCTTCCAAAGCACCAGTTATGATTAAAAATCTAATATCTAGGCAATGGTCAGGACCAGTACATCTCAGAACTTGAGGGAGGATATATGCCTGTGTATCCAAGGGTACCAAATTACAAAGGATCTCTTCTAAATGTGTCAGGCCTTATATTAGCCCTCCCTCACAACTGAAACAATCATCAGAGAAAATGAGTGAAGAAATTGGATTTGAAGAAACATAACCAACAATAGTAAAAGGAACACACCACACATTGAGAAACATGCTGTAAAAACACAAAAAGGGGAGGGAAAGAGATATGGGTCTGGTCCCTATATGTGTAAATCTACATTAATACTTCTTCAAAACAGGAACAATCACAAAGAAGCAATAAATAAACAGAAGCAAAAGAAACACACAAACAGTAACCAATACAAACCCAAAACTCCATGATTCAAACACAATAAAGGGTTTAAGAATGCATGTGTTAGGAGAGAATGAAACAGTGGCCACCGGAATGTGAATGAGAAAGTTGAGTGGAGATATGTATGTGTGTGAATGCAAATACACTTTACAGCAAGATATCTTAAACACTCATTCAACAACACTACCTCAAACAACACTACTTCAAACACAACATCTACAACCCAACACATTTCCCTTTCAAATAAAGACGATGCCTTTACCCAATCACACAAAATTACCCTCAGATAAAAGATTCTACACATCTACAAACCCTGAGTAATTCAAGGTTGCTTGAATATTGCACGAACCAATAAAGTTGTAAACAGCTCAATAAAGGCCTTGTGATGATAGGTCCTGGTTTTTATAAACAGTTAAGATAAGATTGGTTACATTAAGGATGTTTAAAAAATGTATTGTTTTACAATTTGTTAATTATTTAGAGAAGGGGAGATGTGGCAAGGAATTATGGGAGTTGTAGTTTTCCACGTTCTCACACATGCTCAGTCAATACTTGATTGTCATTGTTTGGAAGATCATGTGACATGCTTAAGCGCTGTATTTAAACCAAACTGTTTTGTAATAAACCTTAATTCTGCCCTGGCACTTGATTGTGTCACCGGCGGCGTTTGTGCCTTATTCACCACCTTACTCACACTTCACCTCACTCACACTTTACCTGAGATCTTCCCTCAAAACATCCCCTGCATGGGCTTTCCAAGTTCCCTCAGCTTTACCTCTCTGAAACTCTCAGTCCCCTCTGTGTTACCTCACCAAGGGTGACGGAGTTCAAGAAGCTTTTCCCTCAATAACTCTACTGAAACACCCTGCTGCCCAACACTCTGTATTACCTCTGTAACAGCTCAAAATCTGCCTTAGTGCGACTCCACAACCTTTTATCGAGCTTCGCTAAAGCGCCTTTCACCTGCGCCCGCCTCACGGACCGGGGAGCGGCGGGAGACTGCGGCTGAGGGGGCTGGGGGGGCTGAGGGGGCTGAGGGGAGGGCGGGAAAAGCAGCGCAATGGCGACCGCCCCCCCCGCCCCGTCTCGTCTCCCTCAGGGCACCCTCAGGGATCCTCGGTAACCCTTCGGAGCACACTTTTCGCCCTGTGTCCCTCACAGCCCCTAAAGGGACACAGGAGACACCCGCTTAGCCCTCGGGGCACCCTCTTCCCCCTCAGAGATCCTCAGGGACGCATCGGGCACCTGCCTCTCCCCTCAGCAACATGCGGGAAACCTGCCTGCCCCTCTGACACATAGCACATCCTCCTTCCCCTCAGTGAAACCGGGGGCACCAGCCTCCTCCTCTTGTGACCCTCAAAACCCCTCAGTGACATTCGGGACACCACATATTTTGACCCCCAAAATGTCCCCTACTCAGCTTTTCCCTCCAAGATTTTCAGTCTGTCCCTCACACTTTACCTGAGATCTTCCCTCAAAACATCCCCTGCATGTGCTTTCCAAGTTCCCTCAGCTTTACCTCTCTGAAACTCTTAGTCCCCTTTGTCTTACCTTACCAAGGGTGACGAAGTTCAAGAAGCTTTTTCCTCAATAACTCCTCTGAAAGACCGTGCTGCCCTTCTGACGCTGCTGCTGAACACTGTATTACGCCTGTAACAGCCCAAAATCTTCTCTAGAGCGACTCCACAACCTTCTATTGAGCTTCTCCAAAGCGCCTTTTACCTGCGCGCGCCTCACGGACCGGGGAGTGCCGGGACACTGCGCCTGAGGGGCCTGAGGCGGCTGAGGGGGCTGGGGGGAGGGCGGGAAAAGCAGCCAATGGCGACCGCCCCGCCCCGCCCCGTCCCGTCTCCCTCAGGGCACCCTCAGGGGGCCTTGGTGACCGTCCAGAGCACCCTTTTCGTCCTTTGGCTGAGGCACTTCACACCCACTAACCAGATTTTTGAGATGAATTTTGGAATGCTCGGGAAATTACAGAAGCATGAAGCCTGTGAATAACTTAGGAATATTTATGAAGGACTTGTAGTTAAAGGGCCTGTTAACCTGACATGATCCAGGTGCAATAGAGGAAAAAGGCAAAGGATTTCAGTGATGAAGAATTAAATTAATACAAGTAATTTATAGACAATAGGCCTAATTTAACTCTTTGAGAGATTACAGGTGTAATCCTACTGTGGAGATATCATATGCTTTAACTGTTAGCTTGTTAATCTAGCGAGCTCAATATGCTACTGCTCATTTAAAATAGCTGGCACTGTAGCACATACAGTCTGGAACTGATGGGTTAGAAAAATATTGCCAGTGAGAAATAATCATCCAGTGAGGCTGTTTAAAATTGTGTCTTCCAAAGGAAAGCACTCAAAGAAAAGTGATGCCAGTTTTATGCATCCCCTGGATTTAAATATAAAATCACCATGGACAAAATATGCAGATGACACAGAAATTTGACAGCATGACAGATAATGATGCTGAAGTCACACAGAGTAACATGGATAGTTTGGTAAAGAGAATAAACCCGTGCAGTTAGCTGCTGTTTTAATATATTCACATGAAGAGCTGTATGTCTAAAAAATAAAATTTTTAAGTATGGAGGGGAGAACAGTATCGTTGAAAACAGCAACTTTGAAAAGTGCTTATAAGTCATGTTGAACAACTGAGTCAACACACTGTTGTGTGTGTGAGGTAAACAGGATTAAGAAGACTTTTAAAATCTATTCAGGAAGGCAGTGTGTAGGAATAGGAAGGCAATTTTTTTAATGAAGGCAGTACTAGAATATTGCTTACAAGTCAGGTGTCAAGTGTTTCTAACAGTGGAAGAGAAATGAAGGCGGTGTAAGAAGAAAGCCACAAAGATTGTCTGAATGCTTGAAAAAAAGCCCTACTGTGAAGGACAGAATGAATGCAATTCGCTAAGCTTATGAAAAAAGAGTTTGAAAAGTAACTTGATTGTAGCAGAGAAGTACTAACACACGGAGAACATACCATGTATTAAAAGGCTTTTTAACCTCAGGGAAGAGATTCCTGTATCCTAAACCATTCAACAGCCAAACAGGCTGCCGCCCTGCTTACAGGGGTCTCCAACGCGGGCACACGCCCAGACCCTGGCTACAGACGGGTCGCGGTGCCTGTTATTTACATTTGAGTAAGCAAGACTGTGTGTTATAAATAAATCCCCGGAGAAAAGTTTTGCTGCCCTTTCTGCAAATAGTGTTATTATCCATAAATGGAAGAGAAAATTGGAGAATGCCTGTGCGAAATACTTTGTGGTTATTCAGTTTTAGTACCACGTATGCATGTCTATCCCCAGTCTTTGTTATGATAATTGCAAGGAGTTAACTCTGAATGGATCATCAATGGATGTGACCAGAGTGGGGAGCAGATGCTAAATATCGATCATTTGTGTGTGTCAGGTGTTGGATGGCAGTGTAAAACCATGACAAGAAAAAAGTGTGTGGTATTTTTTCCCTTAAACAAGACGCAGAGATAGTTGATACAAGGGTACAGTATTAATTACTCAAGTGCCATGGTACCTCTGTAAGTTCCCATTTAAAGAACTCTTCCTTTCACTTGTATGATACATAGCTGGCAGTTGTTAATGAACTCTTGCAGATAAGAAGTTATTTTGTGCTTTTCAAATTTTTTTTCTTTTTTCAGAAAAAGGTATAACCACATACCTCCGTGAGGTTTTATTATGCTGTGCTGATGGCTCACACAATGCTGCAAATTGTTCTATTTACTAAAGCATCTCTAGCCTAAGCATCTGTGGGCTGCTGCCACCGACTGGATGCATGAAATATACTGTGTGATAACATCAGACTCTCCTTTATTATTTCTAATTCAGATCATGTCTACTGGATCATACTGCAGCATCCCATCTCTAAAAAGAGTGCAAACTGGACCCAGCCCAGCCCCCTGACCAAGCATACAGGCTTTAAGGCTACCCCTTGGGCATCCCTGCCTGCCTGGACAGCCTTGCCCTGATGATCAGGGTACCCACAGCCTCTGCCACCTGCACAAGGGGCATGGGGGGTGAACAAAAAGCAAAAACTCAACCCACACCAAGGTGGAGGATGCACATTGAGGCACAGCTGGAATTACACAGGAGGCATGAGTGGCACAGCACAGATTCTGTGCCAAGGCACCCACTGCAGAACAGCAGCATGAGGAAAGAGCAAGAGTGCTTCAAGATGGGGACACAGCAGCTGGGGGAACAAGAGGTGTCCAAGGAAAGGCTAGAGCCAGCCTGCCACACCTGCACCCCCTGTGTCCTACCACAGGAGGAGGGGGCTGAATCTGAGCACACCGTGCTCATGGGCACCCCACCTGGGTACTGGCACTGTCAGCTGGGGGACACAGCCTGCAACAGTCAGGCCCTCACCCAGCTCTAGTGGAAGCTCTGGAAGCTGCAGGCCAAACAATCACACCTCAGTGCTCATCTGCACCAGAAATGATGCTTTAGTGTGCCAGCACCCTCCTTGCCAGCTGTGTGGGCAGGGAGAAGTTAATCTTCAGTTTCTCCCCAAGGTGGACAAACAGCTTACATCCAGCTCAAAGAATTGGGATGTGTTGTTTAAAAAAAATAATTTAAAAAGTTTACAGCTTGCAGTGTGAGGGGGAAAGGGCTTGTCTTCCACAGGCTCCAGCTACTTCATCCACTCCCCACCAGACTTCTTTGAAGAAACAATGTGCTGATACATTAAGAGCCCCTCTGAATAATAGTCACACTTCTGTCTTCTACTATGACTCCCTCCAAAACTCTACCTTTCAAGCCCAGAAAAAAAACCCTCAACCCCCACTTAAAATATGCATTTTGAAATCCTATTAAAACTGTTTTCTGCTATATTAACCACTGGCTAATCAACATCCTTTCCTGGCTTTAAGGAGAGCAGCTGCCAAGAAGTGACTTTCAACTCACTCACACAGCAGAGGTTTTGTTAGAGACATAACCCTGAAAGAGATGAGTTCCAGCTGAATGTTATGTCATGTTTTAAGATGTTAAACATTTTAAAATATACAAGTCACTTAAGCTTTAAACAAAGTGCTAAAATACAAAGACCAAAGCTTTGCCTTAATTAAGACAGTATATTAGTTCTGCTTATCTCTGCTTTTGCTGAAACAGGTGACATTACAGCTCACTTCACATGTCCATAGCCATTATTCCCTATTTCACACTAAACTTCCACCTTATTAGTCAGACAGGTTTTTTCCAGGGACAACTTTCATTTGAGCAAGCCTCATGTTTTAACAAGAGGAACTCTCACCAGTACCCATCTTCTCCCTAATGGAGTAACAGAACTTCACAATTCTTGTAGTTCCATAATTACAGGTATAAGATGTAGGAATTCCTCCTGTCTTTAAACAGTGCCAGTTCATCTCAGAGGGTTAAAAAAATAAAAATCACATCTTATGCAACAGACTAATAAAAACACTACATATCAGCATAACAAGCAATATGTAACTGGCAGTTCTGCTTGTGGAGGAAGTTTTGCAAAGCCTCCTGGTGTCAAGCATCTGGAACACCTCAGCATGCTGTAAAGTAATAGCCCAGCTCCTTGCTTGCAGAAGAATCAAGTGTGTATTCCAGATACTTAGCACTGCTTTCCCTTGTGTCAGCAGCTCCTGTGAACTGGTCCAATCCATCCGGACACCTTCCATCTCACAACAGTGGTATACTTGAAGAAAGGGACACAAGTTTCAGTCTATATATGTGGAGGATTAAATGCAACTAGGCAGGCAGGATAGAACCATAGGAAAGTCCTTCAGGAACATCCTTGTTCAGTCATTTTGTTTGCTAGAGTTGCATCTGTGACACAGAAGTGCTTACGTAGGTCTGTGGGCTCAGAAGGGGGCTGCAGAAGCCTTCCAAATTCCAGAGGCACAAGGTGGGGATACTTCTATGTCGCGACGGAAAGCTCTAGACACCTCAATGTGAGAATCCAGGAACTTCGTTTATTGTAGATTGACAACAGCTTAATATACACTCTATAATAGGTTCATGAATATTACAGAAATTAGGCTCATTATTGGTGCTCAGTTAGGTGCTGATATCATCTTAACTGTCTTTCATTGTTTACACAGGTGGCTCGTTAAGTGTCTCTGTTTTGGTAATGCCTAGCTCCTGTTCTTCAGCTCAATTTAGAATACCCAAGGACGTTGCTGCTTTCTCACGGCCCTGCTATCTCAGACTTTCTCATGGGCCTAGTCAGACTGCGTCTTATACTTTAGCAGCTCATCCATAGCCTTAGCCATGTTCATATGTCCTCGCATTTCTAACCAATCCTCTACACTTCTATATATCCAGAGTCAGCTGAATGAAGCAAACAGCTAAAAAAATTCCTTTGACTTTACCTGTGTTATCAAATATACTCAATAGCAAGATCACTGCATCTCAGCTGTCTGTGCTGACACTTCACAGAAACCAGGAGAACATTATCAGCTGCATTTCACATTCTCCTTCTCATCAGCATCTGAATAGGTGTGTAGTGAATCCTTTGGGGAGAAAGAAGACATGAAAAAAAAAAAAAAAGGAACAGATTTCTTTTGTGCCCACTTCCCCTTCATTCCTTACTGCAAGAGGAAGACCAAAGAATCTCAACCTATCCTTTCACCCACAGTGCCAGGTAGTTTTATACAATCCCAAAACTACTGTAGCTATTTTACCACCAAGAGCTGCCCTGCCACATGCTCTCTCTGCAGTTTCATCTCTCCTGCCACTACAAGTTTTAATTTGAATGGTCTTGCTTAGGAAGAAAAAGAAGCATCTCAGGGCCAACACCTCTCATCTTGGTAGCACAAAGCAGGCTTTGCTAGCATGAGGTTTTTCTTTACCTGGGTTAAAAGCTGATGACGCCTCAGCTGTCTATAGAAGTGCAGCACAGAAGGATCAGCTCTCACTACTTTTGGGTCAAAATCCAGAACACGGAGACCTGCAAGGCTGCGGGCTCGGGAGAGGGCTACGTAAGCCTGCCCACTTTCAAAGACACGAGACAGGGAGATTTCCACACAATCTAAAGACATGCCCTGCCAAAGACACAGAGAACTTTGTTACAGAACAAACAAACAAGAACACTGTGCTGTACCAACACTAACCTGTGAGTCTGTCAAAGGTACCGTTCTTGGTGTAAGGGCTTGATTAAAAAAAAAGAAAAAAACAAAGAAGTCTTTTGTTTTACTGTGTAACTGATTAAAAGACGAGAATCAGAAAGGAAAGGCAGTTTCCTACTGTCAGTAAATTGCTAGCAGATAGTAGAATCCACTAACTCCAGAGAACCTCTTGTTGCATGAAACTCCATAAATCCCATCTAATCAACACAGCAGGGAAAGAAATCCTGCTGGTTTCACTCCTAGTAGTTAACTAGAGCAGTCACCATTCTCAAGCAGTCCTCAGGCAGATCAGAGAGTTTGGGTTAGGCCTGTCTGCAGGGCTGTCCTGGGCACAGCAGAATTTACAGCCTGCCCTGGTTTAAACAGTGGCACAGGAACAATAAGCAGTGGCATGGGAACAAACTCACAGGTTTCCAAGACCAGTATTCATCAAAGTGTATGAAGCCTTCTGGAAGGCAAGGAACTTTGAGAAAGTTACACTGTTACATTGAAAAAAACCAAACACACACCACCATCAGCCCAAAGAGAGCTGTGGCTCTGGCAGCTGCCTCAGTTATACTGTAAACCTCAGGGTCTCTAGTGCTGATGACTCTCAAGGAAACACTGCTCTCATCAGCCCACAATGGTAAATAATGCTGCTTTATAGTCCAACACCAACTATGCAGATGGCAGCACCCCATGGAAACTCCAGCAGTGTATCTAGTCCATCTGTGACCCTATAGGCAGGTATCATGAGCAGAAGAGGTGCAGCTAAACACACATATTCTGGAGTTCCCCCCCCAACAAGGGCCTTTCAGCTTTCCCTTCTGTTTTACCAGCAATGCAAGCTCACCCAGGAAATAAGGTTTATGATGGTGTGCAAGTCTTTAGACAGCTGTATAAGGACACCCACCTGACTCTTGTGAATGGAAATGGCCCATGCCAACTTTAAAGGCAGCTGTTGACGACTCAGGTGAACTCCTGATGGTCCTTTGAAGACCCATTTCTCCATTCTTATGACCTGTGTGACCCCACAGAGAAACCTCACCTTAGGCAGCCCTGTAGGAATGGGAGCAGGAGAGAAACAGAGATGTATTCCTGACACTCAAAAGCCAGGAAGTCAGCAGCCTAAGAACACTTTTTTCCCCCCCTCCTAAACCAAACCTAAACCCGCAGACAGTAAATAGCATGCACTGAAATGATGTTTGGCACCTACTTAAGGCAGGAGAATTAAAGTCAGGTAATTTATCAGCTGAGATGCAGAGAAAAATACACATTGCAGGTAGCAGAACATTATTCTTTGAGAAAAAACAAACAAAAACTTGCTTGAACAAAAGAAAACAGGAAATGCAAATGAGCACCCACATCTAGACAACACAGAAAAGCAAACACAAGAGGCCCATAGATAGCTACAGCTGATGCAGTGCATGACATCACAGCTGGTGAGAGCCCCAAGCCTGCAGAGATCTCCTCCCTGCTTTCCCTCTAATTATTCTTACCAGGCAGTAAACAAAGTTGAGAAGTCATCAGCCATCAATGAAAAATCGTTTTGTTATTTTTCCCCCTCTTCCTTCAACAAGAGATCAAGAAGCTCACTTACCCTTCTGTTCACTTTCAAATCCTACAACAACGCCTCGTGCCCCGTTCACCAGCCCTTGAGACACATCCAGATTCTTTGCTAGCATCACCTACAGAGAAAAAGAAAAATCCTTCAGTGCACTGGGTTTTCAGCCTGTTCAGCCACCTGCAGTTAAGCTTCTTTCCAGGAAGCATAAGCACATCAGGCTGATAGGACCATATCATCCTATCCTGCCTACTGCAGGAGAGAGCACCATCTTCAACTGAAATTATTTCATAGCCTTTCCTTCCTAGGATTCCCAGCTATTTTACAGCATTGAACACTTCACTTGAGCTGCTTCCATCCACAGCTATGAGCTGCCTATGCTCTCTGCTACTGAAAGCTTCTAAACCTGATTGGAAAAGTGTGTCAAAGTCACAGCAATCATCATTGTCCCCAAGACATGGACTGCACTCAAATCAAACTCATTTTCTGTTTCGATAAGATTCCAAGCAGAGAAAATATAAAAGATTGGAACAGAATCTTCTGTTGGCCTGGCATAGACATTCTATATTGAATCTGCATTCTGTGTATTAATCTACTCTATATATTTATCTGATATTCCTTTATTTTTCTTATACCATTTGATCTGCTGTTCTATTCCATGTGTATGTACACATACTTACCTGAGCTCCAAGCTTCAGCTCAACTCTACCACCCACAGGACACTTGAGCATCAATTAACTTCACTAGCATTGGGTCACTATCCAAAGCCTCAAACGTGTGCACTTCTGTTAAGGAAAGAAAGACATAACAAATTGCAGCTGTTGAACACATTATACACAGCATGACAGGAGGCTCAGCATTTATTTCTAATAGCAATTTCTCTTTTAATATCCATTCTACTCTGCTGCTAGGACATCTTCACACAAACCTTGTCACATCTAACAACAGAGAGCTCACTATTGCCTCTCTTCCCAACAGAATTTGCAGAGCATGAAAAGGCACAGGAATCAAAGGCCAGCAGTAAATAAGAACTGAGCAGCCAGCATTTTGAGCATATGACTAGTTTCATTTGCTGCCAACATCAGATCACTAAAGGAAGTATCCAGAAAATATTGCCAGAAAGGGAGGCAAAAATTGAGAAAGCCCTTAATAAGATGCTATAGAAAGAAAAAGCAGAGGTGTGAAGGCAATAAATGACCAACCCTGTTTAATAGCAATCAATGAGCTTGCCGTCTATTACATACCAAGAAGTGACACTGAATATTTAACAAAAAACCTGAAGTTTTTCCCCAGGCAGCCGAACTCCAACACACAGAGCTTTGACTGGGGCTGCTGTGCATGACAGACCACTAGTTCTTCCTGACACCACAGTATCCCCACTGCATCCACTCAGAGCTCAACCCCAGAGCCAGCAGTTTCCACCAGGGAGTTCACCTGATAGCTGTTGCAAGCGTCTCTCATTAGTTATTTCGACATCATTTTTATGGGTGCCCCAGGGCCGGGGGCCTTGGAGGATTTCCGGTCGCTCTACTTCCGGGGACCGAGTTTACCCAAATTAGCGTCTCTCCTCGCTAATTTCTGCGCTTTCACCCCAAAAAAATCTTCATGTTATTCCCCCCACACACACCCCGGGAGGGACGGGAGACCGCGAGTCCCGCCCTGCCGCCGGAACCGGCCCTTAACTCGACCAGGGAGCGCTGCGCCGGCACGAGAGCCACCGCGCATGCGTCGCCGGTCCCTCTCCTGGCTGCCCTCAGTTACCACGTGATCGCCGGCGTCTTGCCAACGACTGCGCACGCGCCGGCGTCGCCACCTTGGCTCCCCCCCCCACCCCGCCGCCCGACCGCCCGGCTTCGCTTTCTTACTGCGGCTCCCCCTCCACTTTTTCGGCTCCCTGGGGTTCCCTCACCCACATTTTGGGGTCCCCTTCTCACATTTGAGAGGTGATGACCCCGCAATTTACGGTTCGGGGGGGGGGGGAGGAGAGGAAACGGGGTGCCCAAGAAGGGGTTTCTTTTTATTTTTTTTTTTCTCTTTTATTTCATTTTCATTTTATTTCCTTTTTAGTTTTTTTGCCTTTTTTTTTTAATTTCCTTTTCTATTTTATATTTCCTTTTTTATTTCGGTTATTTTTTATTCCCTTTATTTTTCATTTGCTCTCCCAGTGCACCCCAGTAACACCCAGTGCTCCTCAACAACCCCCAGTAACACCCAGTGCTCCCCAGTAAACACCCAGTGCTCCCCAACAACCCCCAGTAACACCCAGTGCTCCCCAAAAATTGACCCCAAACCGACCCAAATCACCCCAAAAGCTGACCCAAAACTGACCCCAAAACCTGACCCAAATCATCCCAAAAGCTGACCCAAAACTGACCCCAATCACCCCAAAAGCTGACCCAAAACTGACCCAAATCACCCCAAACAATGACCCCAAACTGACCCCAAAAACTGACTCAAATCATCCCAAAAACTGACCCAAAACTCTGCATTTATTTGGCATCATTTCCTCTCAAAAACAACACCTCCGATTTAGTTGATTGCTAAAGCCATCATTTTCAAATCATCTCAGGAATCAAAAGGGACTGGAAAACACACAGAAATCATTCCTGCACCCACCAAATCATTAGGAATTGGAACCCGATTCCCTCATCTCTCTCCTTGTTCTTCTTGGCTGGAAAACCTGATGATCCCCGCTGGCTATTTTTAGGCTGCTTTTCTTCCACAGCTCCTTTCCTCCCGGCTGAAACCTCCTGGCATATTCAGGGCTTAGCTGGAGGGAAGCCCCTCTGAAGTATTTCCTCTCGTGGCAATTCTGTGGGATGAAGAAGTAAAAAAAGCACGTCAAGAGCTCCTTCTCCCCCCTTCCTTCGCAAACACCCTCCCAGTTTGTCCTTGGCAGCTCCATCCCCCCGGCACCCGCACCCGACGCTTCGGCTCCGCTGGGAAAGGGACAGCAAGTGCACAAGCAAGTTCAGTGCTGGGCAGGGGCTCCCTGGGGAACGGCACTTCAGTGCTTTAGTCCGTGGCCTTTCCTGCTGCCCTCCCTCCTGGAAGCAGAGGATGACCCGGCCCTTGTTTCTCCCACGCTCGCAGACCCAGGTCCTGCTCCCTTGGCCCCACTTTTCTTAGCAGACCCGGCATCATTTCCCAGGGTCCCCAGGAAACTTCTGCACTTGACCCATTGCTAAGTGCAGAGCACAGGGCAAGGGAAGGACAAATTTCTTGGCACCCACCCCCTGGAATTTTCCTTCTCCGCAGCACGCTCCCGTTCCCGCTGTCTCTGGAGGTGCCCGCACGAGTCCTCCTTCTCCCAGCACCTCAGAGAATGTCCTTTTCACCCAGGTCCTGCTTACCGTCGGCCAACAAAACACGCTGACAACATTTTTCAGGATGCCAGTGGAGAGATATTAGAGCACACTGCACAGGGAAGCTGAGCCTGCCCCATCCCTGCACGTGTTCCAGGCCAGGCTGGACGGGACTCGGAGCAACCGGGGATGACAGGGGAAGGTGTCCCTGCCCACGGAAGACAGGCTGGCCTTTGAAGGTCCCCTTCAAACCAAATGGCTCTGGGATTCCCCTCCAAAATCACTACCAAAGGGACACAGCAATCAAAGCAGAGGGACTGCACTCCCAGCTTTTCTTACCTGCAGGCACACACAGCACAGCAGCTTGCTAAAGGTAAGGTTTCTATCTGCACAGAAACCCAGCAATGAACACCTGCTCTAAGGGGACAGAAAGCTGCTTGTGGATCCCAGACACAGGACAGACTCCATCAGCACCTACTCGCCTCATCTAAGGAACAGTGCAGCCAACAGCAGAACTTTCTCATATTCTGATCTGACTGTTTCGCCTTTTCTAAAGTATTTCATTATTTCTAGTAGGTCCACTGCTTTAGCTACACAGCGGGGTTTCTTCCAAACCTGTGACTGACACAGGACGAGCTGAGTGTGACCAATCCCACAGGAACTAAAGCCCTGCTCCTCTAACATGGAGCTGCTTTCACATTTCTGCTGTGAGGACAAAGAAGCACTGTACTACTTCACAAGGCAAACTCTTCAGAAAACTTCTGCAGTAAACTTTATCTTCCTGGGGAGGTACCTGCCAGTGTGCTGCCCTGCACACACACGCTGCCCATGTCCTTCCACAAGTGTTCCAGCTGCTCTCTCTTTTGTTTATTTTGAGCTTTCTCCCGTAGACAAAGATTTACATGTGGATTCTGAGAACATTTAAAACATCAGGAGAAGAGAAACCTCACCCAAACCCAGCAGCCTGTCCCCCAGTCAGAGAGCAGAAGTCACTACGCAGGTCTTACATTTCAACTCAGGTTACACAGAACTTCTGACTAAGCATGGAAAGCAACCTCCAGTCAGGTGGGATTCTAGGACGTTTTCTGCAGCGCCGGGAAGCCAAACTCTGTGTAGCTGTGCCTGCAGAGAACTGTCCTTTGGACAGCCAGAACTCAAGGTGAGCAGAGCTACTGATTTTGGCACTGCAATTCAGTCTTTCTTACTAAGTCAAACTAGTACTCTTCACTGGTGCAGGAAGATACAGGGATAGTCTCAACAAATCCCTTTGGAAATTTATTTTTAAGAACTCTCTGTCCATCTGAATGGAAGACACAATCTTATTTCCCAATCATTTTCACACAATTAGCTCAAATACTAGCACTAAACCAGTGAGCAACATCTGTTTTACAAAATCTTTAGTTTTGTAAAGATATGCTCCACCACATCTAGGAAAAAAAAGGCAAATGGTGGACTCCTTCAGGACAGGAGTTTTCCCACAGTGAGTACGACTAGTAAATGACATGTTAGACCCTCTCAACGTAAAGGCAATTGTGTGCACAAAAGTGACCCAAGATACACTGTTCAGGTGTAAAACAGCTAAAAACACTTACCAGTGTTTTTCTCGGGCGCTCGTATTCTGGCCGATACTCTCTGAAAAGGTGAATAAAGGGAGTGCATTCAGTCTGAAAAACACATGATTTGTATTGCATAAGGATCATCCTGGAGGCTTCTTTTTACTCAAAAAAAAAAAGTTTTCTCTAGGCTTTCATGTTTGAGAGACATTTCAGAAAGACTAACAGTACTTTTTTCCCCAGATTTGGATTCTGAAACCAATGGATGCAAAATCAATGAACATACTTCATTAAAACAGCAACAATTCAAAACTTGGTATGGAACTACAAGAAAAAAATTACTTCACAGACTTGCTGGCACAGATAGCTTTTACTTTTTCACAGAACAGCACAAAAATTCATCTCTGAATAGTTCCTTTTTACTGCTGCTTTTTATGCTGATACTGGACACCCTAAGCTACCTTGGCTATGGCAACTGTGCACTCCTTCAAATCAAAGGAGCAGACTCATGAATCAGGACCTTCAGGAAGAGGTCACTGAGTCACGGACCAGAAGTTATCCCCTTACCTCTCCTATTCATCTACAGCTTTAGAAAGCTGGGTAAAAAACTCACCCAGTCCTGTGCCAAACACTGCAGAAATACCAACCACCTGGAAAAGAAAACACACCAGAACTAGAGAGTAACTGAGCCAGATTCTTAATACAGAAAAAAAACCCACCAAAATAAAAACAAAGAAACAAACAATCCCCCACATGACCGAGTTTACTTAAATTAGCGTCCCTCGCTAATTCCTGCGCTTTCACCCCAAAAAGCTTCATGTTATTCCCCCCACACACACCCCGGGAGAGACGGGAGACCGCGAGTCCCGCCCTGCCGCCGGAACCGGCTTTTAAGTTGAGCAGGGAGCGCTGCACCGGCACAAGATCCACTGCGCATGCGTCCCCGTTTCATCTCCTGGCCGCCCTTAATTACCACGTGATCGCCGGCGTCTTGCTAACGACTGCGCATGCGCCGGAGTCGCTACCTTGGCTGCCGCCCCTCACCACTCGAGCACCCGGCTTCTCTTTCTTACTGCGCGCGCCTCGCCCGCTTTTCTGGGGCCCCTCCCTGACATTTCGCGGCCGAAGCGCCCTTTACGTAGTCGTCGTTGAAATGATTGCGCATGCGCAAAATGGCGCCATCTTGCCCTTCGGTGAAGCATTGACTTCGTTTCGCTATTGCGCATGCGCCTTTTTGCCGCCACGTTGCCCTTTTTTTTTTTTTCCCTACATGAGATTTGGCTTCGTTGGAGCAACTGCGCATGCGTGCCCTAATTTACTGAAGTACGCTTCTAGTTACCGCGCACGCGCAGTATCTCGAGATCAGCACCAAAGGGCAGCAGCAGCGATTCCGGCACTTTTTTTTTGCCTACTTGTTTTGTTTGTTTGTTTGTTTTATTTTATATATTTCCTATTTTAATGTTATTTTTATTTTCTATATTTTATTTTTTTGATTTTGTTTTTCTTTCAAATTTCCGTTTCTTTGGGTTGTATTTATATTATTTCTAATTCTCTTCTTTTTAGGCCTTTGTTTTTTTGATTTCTTTATTGTTTTCCTTAAAAGCTTTGTGAGGTGGCCACGCCCCCACGCTGGGGGTGTGTGGGGGTGAGACCTTGATAAGACTACATTTTCTTTCGTCGACATCAATGTTCTCTATAGATTCAATTGTACTTATGTCTCTGTATATGTACAGATAGGCATACACCTATTCTCAGAGACATGAGTTAGTCTTGCCTGTGGGAATAGAAATTTTTTTAATTTGACTTAAAAACCACTCAAAACTATACTAAGAACTGTATAGATGAATTGTTCCATTTCCACGGGAAATCAGCATTTTTTAAATAAAGGAAGATGTTATACTGGTTTCCTAAAATTTTTTTTGTTCTCGATATGCTGCTTCTCTGAGGTATTTAAAATATTTTAATTGCTGAGAATGATTGTTTTTTATGGAAATGGATGACTCAACCAGTTATCTGCAAAAAATAGCTACCGTTCAGTCAATCTTGTGAAGTTTTGAGTGCATTTTAGACGATAATTACTTTAATTCTACATATGTAATATACCTTCCCCTCCGAAGAAATAAACTTTAATGGTCATGGGGATTTTTTTCTCCATGAGTTACATATTTTATGTATTAGTTCTCTTAAAAATAGTCATTGAAGTTTTATCCCCATGTTGGAGCTGCCTTGGTTGTTGGTGTTTTACCAACAGCTAGCATTCTGGTTTGGGATCTACTGGCTTTACAGGATTTTATTTAGATTTTTCACCCTTCTTTGAATCAGTGCAAGAACTCTTCCCTCGTTTCTAGTGAGCCAGAACTGGCATTCAAATATCAAAATTCTCCACTGCACACCAAAATTCTCCCTATCTAGTTGGTGTCAAATGGGATGCTGACTACATTTAAGAGAATGCTATTGTGGCACTTCTAATTTATTAGTTCTAAGTAAACTGTTTTTGATAGTAAAATATTTTTTATATTGGATCTGTGCATGTACTATGATGACTGGCTTTTCTCAGTATCCAGTACAATGCCATCGAGATATGTCTCGTAGTCCTTTGCTTTTCATCTGGCAGGAAAGTCACCACACAAGTGCACTTTTAGTTGTGTAGTGTGAATGCAAATCGTTCTAGTGTGGCATCTTGAGGGCAGCATTGGACAGTAAACCTGACCTATGCACTTGGCCATCTTGAAGCTGACTAGTTTCTGCTACTTTCAGGCATACTGAATAGGCGTGCTTTCTATGGAAAACTCTCAGCAGGTGTCTGAAATTACGTTACACCTTTACGTTTCGGAAGCCGGCGCTCGGGAGGGGCTCTGCTGCGGGCCCGACCCCTCAAGGCGGTGCCGGCCGAGGCCCTTCGCTGCACAGGGGCGCGGGGCTGCAGTTCCCGGCGGCGGCGGCCAGGCCGCTCGCTCGCAGCCCGGGACTACAGCTCCCGGCGGGCCGTGCGGCGGCGCCGCGCCTGATGCGCCGTGGGAGGGGCCGTAGGGACGAGGCGGGCGCGCGGGACCGTGCGCCGGGAGCGGGATGTGCGCGTTGAGCTCCCGGCGCCTCTCCCGCGCGGGACGGAGTCGCGGGAGCGACGCTGGAGGGGTGAGGTCTCCGTCTGGCCGCCCGCATGGAGCTGAGCAGCGCAGAGGCGGCATCCACCCGGTTCCTCGGCCTCACTCAGCGGTACCGAAGACGGGGGCTGAGCTCGGGCGGGGCGCGGCGCGGTGCGGACCCGCCCTGGCCGCGGTGGAGAGGCGGCGCTTTGCCTCCACCGGCCGGGGCCGGAGGGGCCGCGCGAACGGGCGGGCGGCCCTCGGGCAGCGCAGCGGCGGGAGCCCCCGAGCCGCAGCCGCCTCCCTCAGGGCTGCTGCAGGTGGCGTGAGCGGAGTCGGACGAGTGTCTTCGGAATCTGTTTCGGAGCTTATTCAGCGTTGCCCTCGCGCAAGCAGATATCACTAGGATATCTCTGCAATTATCCGATTGCTGATTGCGCTTGTACCTGTGACTGCTTCTTAGATGAAAATAGATTGACCCATACTGGCAAGTAGACATGTGGAATGTGAGGAGAATGGCGAGCCAGAAGGCACGCGTGCTATGTCGTTGTGATCACACAGGTGCAATCTGCAAACTCGTTCCCTTCTGCCACTACCCTTCTGCCCCCAATTAAAGTGCTTTTCAGTGTCGAACTCTTAAAAGCCAAAACTTGTGATTTGACACTAGGATCCTAAAACCGTATAGATTTAGATCAGCAAATATGTTTATGCTTCGTTGTTCAACTTTCAGGACTGTTGAAGTTTGTAGGAGCTTCTGTTGAAATGGGAGGAAGCTAGTCCTATCTCCTCTTCATCATTACTCTTCGTTTATACAACAGCACCTGTTTCTAGACAAATGGGAGAGAGAGGTGCAGTGTACCTTAGGTGCTGTACAAATGCGTGTGAGCTAATTTTTTCGTCAGTAAAGGGTCATCTGTATTTAAACACTTTGCAATATAAGTAAATTTTAATAAGTCAAAGTGATCTGAGCCACTGAGGAACTAACCTCTTCGGTGCTGGCAGTTCATCTTAATAGGATGAAAACTACTCTAAAACTGTCATAACTGGAGCAACAGTTTTTCTGATGTAGTAGATCAGGTCAGGACTGAGAAAGGATGTAATTCAATGAGAAAGATTAATATAAACAGTTGATGTAAATCACAGTGTGTTTTTTAAATTAGCTGATGTGATGTGTCAGAGAGTTGAGTACAAATCATGATGGTAACCACGAACAGAAAGCCAAAGAGGTACACAGGCAAGAATTCATTAGGGAGTATATGCACTTACGCAAATAGTGCGATAATGTAAATCTTACCTATGCATAAATCGAGGCTAAGACGCCTAACTTTCGTGAGGTTGTCTGTGTAGCGTTTGTGTTGGTGTGAGATTCTGCTTTAATTACTTGATACAAAGGAGATGACACTTATGATATGAAGTAGTTAGGTTGAGAAGAAGCAGAGATTAGCTATTGGGTATAATTCTGATTTTTCAAAGGACTGCTAGTGTGTTTGAAAGTTAGGTATGTTTTCAGTAGTTTGGGGACACAAATGGATTAGAATATTAATATTAAAACACTTGTTTTAATCATTTGTTCAGATATACTGTAGGTTTTTTAATTAGTGAGAGCAGTGTGAGAAAAATGCTTTTAATACCCGAAGGTATGGTTTGTGACAAGCCACTATATTTCCTCAAGTCATTGGAGTGCAGTTTGTGGAGAGGATTGGACCATAAACCTTTCTGATGCACAAACTGCTCTTCAAGTGTTTTCTGAGCTTGTCTGTATTTTCCCTCTGTATCATGTCGTCTGAGAAAACATTATTTCTCCAATGAAACTTGCTTGTTCCTCATGTTCTCCACATCATTTGATGAATATACCCTGTCTCTCTAGGTCTGTGAATTTATGTAACCTTGGTAGGAATAGATCTTAGGCGTTTGGGCTGGGATGGAGTCCTGTGGATTCACCTTACAAGGCATGCGTGGTTATCACATCTTTCTTTTTCACCTGTGTCACCATAAATGTCTGTGACTGTGAGATTGCACTAGAGGCTGGCTGTGGTATTGTGGTAACTCATCTCAAGACCTGATGAATGTGAAGCCTCTTCCAGTTTCCTTGCAGAATGTGACAGTGCTGTCTCCTTGTTATTGTATATATACTGCTCCTGTCCGCATGCTTATCGTGTCTGTGCTTATCATTGTGTATAGAACTCTAATACAGCCCTGCTCTGTGTCATTCTGTCACCAGCAAAGCTGGTGAAATGTGAAATGTTGGAGCATGTTGGAGTGCCTCCTAAAGGCAACTGTTTTATAGCTTGACATTATGGAAATGTTTAAAAGAAAAATCTAATAACCATACTGAAATTATTTAGATAAAAAGGGTTTCTTTGAGAACCTAGAATAGAGGATATATATTCATATGGTAGAGAATATAGTTTGTAGGCATCACACCAGTTGTGAAGAGCTCTGTATTTCTAAGTACAGATAAACCACAAGTTTGTATATCAGTGGGTTTCCTTCAACATCCTCTCTCTCATGGTCATCAGGGAGTCTTTATGGTGAACTGTTCTTTGAACTAATCTGTCTTCAGAATTTTGCTAGAAGAAATGTTGAGAACACTTGAGAGTGTTTTTTCCACGTTGAGGGAAAAAAAAAAGATTTTTATGTAGCAACCCCAACTTAACTCTGCACCTCGCTTTGTCTGTTGTTTTGACTCTCTGGCTGGGAAATGTTACTGCAGTAGTCATTGTTGGTATGTGTCTTGATCAGACCAGGCTCTTTACTTTGGCACTTTGTATTTCTGAGTAAATGGTTTTCATGTCATGTCTTTCTTTAACTCAATAACCAGTATTTTGTTACATTAGTGCATACATGTGTTGTATGCCAAAGCCATTTCTTATTTCTGTGCCCTGTGTTTGGGTTTGAATACTCGTTTCATGTTTTATTTTTTAAAGCTTTTTGTTAGCTGCTGACTTTGTTATCTCTGCAGCATTAATATGCTCAGATCTTAGCATGCTTTTTTCTGAGAGTTTGACTTTCACTCAGCTAAAATGTCACCAAAATAAGATATAGGGCTTAGTTTGTGTATGCAGATAGTTCTCAAATGCCTCCATAACTCCCTGGCTTTATCATGCAGGTAATTCACAAGATGGCATTTTCCCCTGATTTCATGTGTTTTGAGGGTAGCTTTGCCACAAGGCAGAAAGTAGTTCAGTTTTATAAAGCTCAGCTTGCTTTTTCTGCTGCTTTGTGGAGCTGTTGCATGACTGATGACAATTACAAATTATCCAGGTGGAAATGGTTCCATTCCAAACACCATAGGCCAGATACTCTTTGTGGTGACTTTCTGATTTGTATTATATTTGTGTTTGGGTTTGTCCAGATGTCTGCCAGCAGTACTGACAGTGCCAAGTATTTATTGATCTGATTTGCTTTTACAGTGGTTTCTAAGGCAACTAGCACACCTAGTCACAAAAACAGATTTTGTAGAAGAAAAGGAGCACACAAAAAAATGCTAGTGCTACTATGATTAACTAATTCTCTAAAAGTAAAACGTATGAAGATGTTACGTGAAAATTTAGATATTTCTTCTGCTTATTGATGTAACATTACAATTTATAGTACTGATAATTCTCAGAAAATTTTATCTCATGTTGCTAGATGGAGGGTTTCTTCTTGTTTCACTTGGTTAGGGGTTTTTTCCATTAAAACTAAATAACTTTATTTTCATAACTGCTGACAGAAGGGAGAACTGTAAGTTTGGAATATGATGGAGGGGTTGATCTGCTGGCCCTGGTACAGTCTGGGTAATCAAGGTCTATGTTAAATTTCCACCTGCATCTTTATTTAGCTTGTGTTTGTAACATGTATATCTCCATTGCAAAGACAAGAGGCTTAGTGTTTATAGTTAGAGGAGGTGGTGCTTAATGTGATATGATGGTACGAGATTATATGTGATAATGCAGGTAGATTTTAAACTTCATATTCTAGGATTATATTGGCTTACTTGATAATTCTGTCTTTGTTAAGGTGGTGGAAGGAAACCTATGAAATGCTGTTGTTTTCTTACCCTTATGAATTAAGTGTAAGAAATTAAGTGGTTTAGTTTTTCTTCATGTGGAGCCTGAAAAGAGACTGGAAAAATCAGTAGCAATGTACAAAGTGTGGTCTTATTGAGTATAGTGCAGTTGTCCTATTTGAAACATTAAGTTTACCGTAGGTTTTTCTTCCCTTAGATTTTCAAATGTGGTTATAAGCCACTACCCCCTTTGGAACTCTGATTGCATCATACCTAAATATTGAATTTAATCGTAGCTTTTACTTCCAGTCAAGACCCAGACTCTCAGCTGGAAGGCAGGAGGGCCCTGCAGAGGGACCTGGGCGGACTGGAGAGTTGGGCTGGTTCCAACGAGATGAGGTTCAACAAGGCCAAGTGCCGGGTCCTGCGCTTTAGTCACAAGAACCCCCTGTAGCGCTACAGGCTGGGGACAGAGTGGCTGGAGAGCAGCCAGGCAGAAAGGGACCTGGGAGTTTGGATTGACAGGAAGCTGAATATGAGTCATCAGTGTGCCCAGGTGGTCAAGAAGACCAATGACATCCTGGCCTGGATCAGGAACAGTGTGGCCAGCAGGACCAGGGAAGTGGTTCTTCCCCTGGACCCAGCACTGATGAGACCATACCTCGAGTGCTGTGTCCAGTTCTGGGCCCCTCAGTTCAGGGAGGATATTGAGATGCTGGAGCAGGTCCAGAGAAGAGCAACAAGGCTGGTGAAGGGACTGGAACAGAAGTCCTCTGAGGAGAGGCTGAGGGAGCTGAGTTTGTTTAACCTGGAGAAGAGGAGGCTCAGGGGAGACCTCCTCACTCTCTACAATTCCCTGACAGGAGGGTGTAGCCAGGTGGGGGTTGGTCTCTTTTCCCAGGCAACTATCAGCAAGACAAGAGGGCATGGTCTTAAGCTGTGCCGGGGGGGTTTAGGTTAGATATTAGGAAGAAATTCTTTACAGAGAGGGTAATCAGGCATTGGAATGGGCTGCCCAGGGAAGTGGTGGATTCTCTGTCCCTGGAGGTTTTTAAGATGAGACTGGATGTGGCACTTAGCGCCATGGTCTGGTAACTGCGGTGGTAGTGGATCAAGAGTTGGACTTGATCTTGGAGGTCCTTTCCAACCCAGCTGATTCTATGATTTCTTTTCCTTCGGGGGTAATATGAAAGCCAGACTGCAGTGGCTGCTAGAGATTGTGTAGGCTATAAGGAGTGTTCTCTGCAGCAGTGAGTTCACACACTGTGAATCTTGTTCAGCAGGAATGATTTTTTTTTTTTAATGTTAGAGTATTGCATTGCAGGAAATGTAAGTCCAGTTGATCTGTGTACACTGATGAAGCGTTTCTGTTCCAGGTCTGTCTCTGAAGATCTGGGTTGCAGACGTGGAGACTTTAGCAGAAAGCATTATGGATCTGTGGAGCTTGTAAGTTTATGTAGTTTGTCCTTTGATTTATCACCTTATACAGAGCTGAAATCCTTTTCATTTCCAGGTAAAAAGATTGAATTTAGTTTGGAAAATGTGCTTTCTAAGCTAGACTTGGCAGTTGTAGACTAATAAGAAGAGTCTTCAGAATAGATATTTTAGGCCTGTGATTAGAAATATTTTTACTGCTTTATTTACGAATATTTCATGATAACAGGTCAGAAAGTGTTATATAAATATTATCTTTACCTCCAGATGAAATTGAGCCTTTTTTTGTCTTATAAGCTGAAGATTGCAAAATATTAGGGTAGTATTTAATGAAATACTTGCTATTATGTAAGTCATAAACTGTTTGCATGCTCACATGTGTACAAATGTGTATAATGTTGTATGTACAGGCCTCAGAGTAGTGGGAGAAGGTTTAAAACTAAAAGAACTAGTTAGAATAAATATATTGAAAATGATTCCCTAAAATCTGTCAATTATCCTGTATTTTCTTCAAATTCCAAGATTAGGTTGGCATTTCATTTTTCTCATACATAAATTTCTTCTCTGCTGTGAAAATAGCAGTATATCAGCAGTTAAAATAGTGTCACTGATTACAAGGTCATAATGAAATTATATAAATTACTATAGGAAAGCAGAAGTGAGAGGAAGTAAAGAAAATGAACTCCAGCTCTCTTACTGTGGGAAGAAATCACGAATTTTCCACTAGCTATAGTTGTAATTTAAAGTTCTTGGGTAATATATTTATTAATATGTATGTAAATTGGGTGTATATTGGTGGCTTAGTTGCTGTAAGTTGCATTGCAAGAACACCAGGTATCTTTCTTTTCTTTCCATACATTCCACATAACAGATGTGATATTTTAATCAAAAAATACAAGTGAACCATTTTCTGCTAAGAGGCTCTTTCATTACTAATACTTAGACTCTTTTGCTAGAAAAGAAAAAGTTATTTGTAATTATAAATTCGCAGTAAGCTCACACAAATGGTCTTGTCTTTTGGTTGGTTTTCTTAAAATTCTGCTGGTATTTTATGAAATTGTGTCCTTTTATCTTTTGGAGTACAAACATATAAAGGTTCTTGTTGCCCTTTCAAATTTCTAAATGTTCGGTATTTAACTTTTCTTGCTTAATGTTTTCCACAGTAGCATCTTAGTTGCTCAGTTCTTTCCAAATCATTTTGTCTCTGCCCTAAACACTTTTTCGTATGTCTTTTCCATTGTGTGCCAGTTGTCCGTATAATTTCTCTTACAGTTTATATAAAGCACGAGGATGCATTGGAGGTTTTGCCCTGTTAGTTTATTTCTGACATAGCCTCAGGGTGCTTCAAAACAAGGAGAAAACTTCAAAATGTGATAACTCTCCTACCAAGTGAAGGAAGAAGATGTTCTCCTAGAATAACATAGATTACTAGAGGAAAGCAATGAATTACATTATTGTTGTTCAGATCCCATTTCATAAGTTTGGTATAATATGCGACAATCACCCTTTTTACAGTTTAGGGAGGAGTAACATGCAATATCATTGGCAGCATTCTCCTCCCCTTCTCTTGTAGGGATCCTAAGCGGTGTTGCAGGACACATGAGAATTACTTCGTTATCCTTTGCTTTACTGTCTTCTCAAGAGCTTCTTTAGCAACAGAAAGAGTTTCAGTGTTCTGTGAATCCCTGGATTCCCTTATAAAGAGACCAAGCAGCCTTTCCAGAGTATTTTTGAAATTGTTGAAGTCTTCAGCTGGAAACAAGCCCTATTTTCTGATGTTAATGCTGGAAACAGACCAGGACATCTCCTGTACCTTGTGTTGTTCAGCATCATCACTGAGCATTGTGTTTGGAGATTCTTGTTGCTCTCTGTCTCCTAAAAATATCAATAAAGGAAGACATCAATAAATAAAATGCAGTAAAAAACTGCTAGTCCCAGTAATATTGCCAACAGGTAGAGTTTTAGGCTTTGCAAGGCTGAGAGGACAAGAATCATCATTTCTTGTAAGACCCATTTTTTGGAAAGGAGCAATCTTCAAGATCAATTTCTGGAAGGCAGACAAGTCCCTCTTTAGGAGTACTGTGTGTTGGCGCAGCCAAAATCTGAGACAGGAGAATTTCTGCTTGGTACTTGGATCTACCAAGAGAGTGAATCTCTCATCCATTTGTGCCTACTTAAGAGTTCTTATTGGGCTGTTCAAAGCCTGTAGTCAAATTGGAAATAGCTGGGCCGATCTCTTCTCTTTGGCTAGTTATATGATGCCTGGAACAAGAAGAAATGGTAGTAAGCTTTGATTGCTGATGGTATGGTTATTTTTGGAACTAGAACCTCTATCTTAAACTCTCTTGTAGCTTATATCTAGTGATGCTGATGGAGCCATTCAAAGAGCTGGGCGGTTCCGTGTGGAAAACGGCTCCTCTGATGAGGTAGGTGGCTAAAAATACTCACAGAAAGCTGAAAAAATAATTCAGCTTCAGTAGTTCTTCAGCAATGAAAGATGTGTTTGCAGTCAGTTACTAAGTAAAGAGGACCTGAAAAATGCTAAGTAATGATATGAAAATGTCAGAGTCTAAGAAGAGTAAGTTGGTGGGTTTTTCCCCTCTCACAGACTAGCTTAGTTTTTCATTCAAGAGTATGTAGTCGAAGGGAAAAGCTGGCATTTTGTTTCATTTTGGTAACATTTTTGTTCACCAGTTCACGATAGGAGAAAAATATGAACCCTCTGAATGACACTTCATAGTCTCTAGTTTGTGACTTTATATTGGTGTCCTGGTGGTACAACTGTGTTCAAGCTGACCTTTGTGCTTTTGTTTTTGTTGGCGTGATGAAGTTACAGCTTCATTTTTGTCCCCTTAGTTGTCTTTTGGCAGCTGTGCTTATCTCTAAATAAGGAATAAAGGAGGTGAGTGGAGCCTTAGAGTCGTTCCCTCCAGATTCCTGTGCTGCTAAACTCACAGTGTGTCCCTGCAACCACTCCAGTGACACTTAGGTTTTCGCTTATCTTCATATATTATCTTCCTTTGTAAAACTTTTTCATCTGTAAATACCATCTTAATATAGAAAGAAAGAAGACCTCATATTCTTGAAATACATGTAAGGTCTTGGTACATTTGTATTGAGCTAATATTAACGGCAAACTATTACTGATCATCAGTTTGCATCAGCACTGGGTGCAGAGTTTAAAGCAATCTAAGTATTCTGCATTGGTTTTTTGTGGGGTCATGTTCGATACTCTGTCTTTTTAGTTCAGTTTCATGCAGTTCAAAAGCTGATTAGCTTATATCACAGAAAGATTCCCAGAGTGGGCGATGAATGGCCACATAGTGAATGAATACTTAGAATGGCTTTTTCTTTGCATATGGTAATTCTTAGTGGAAAAGGACTGGAGGGATGCTTGGGAATTCACCTTAACTGGCTAATCCAGAAACAACACTGAAGAACTTCTAAAGCATGCTTTTGTCAAGCAAGGAGTCCTTGGGGATTATTTTGGGAAGAACTGAGAAAATGAATGGACGCAGAATTCCATTCATTAATTTATTTATTTTTAAGTTTTAGAATGCTTTTCTTCAAATTCCACATTGAAATCACTGAAATTCTAAGCCATTGCCTGTGATAGTGGTACACTAGGATAAGTCTGTAGTTAATTAGAAAGAAATGGGGAAAAAAGAGAACAGGAGAGGGAAAAGTTTCAATTTCAGCTACATGCCAACTGACTTCAGAATAATTCTTGCTTTTTAAAAAGCAGTGTACAGCTAAAACTTCAGATGAATCAGCCACTCTCGGCTTTTACCTATATTTTGTCTTTCTTTTTCACTTGGTGTTTAATGTAACAGTCTCTCAATTCTATTTCAGAATACAGACTACACACCGGGTACATGGCACAGAACAGATGTGCATTTGGAAAACCCAGAGTATCATACAAGATGGTATTTCAAATATTTTTTAGGGAAAGGTAATTTTTTTTGTTTGTGAAGGAATTGGAGTTTGAATCAATGAAAATGTAATGTAGCTTTGAATGGCTGTTATTTCAATATGGAAAAAGTGTAGTGTTAATTTGGGTTTCTGTGAGCAGTGAAACCTCTGCTACCTACAAGGGATGTTTTGAAAACCTTCTTGGCTTTGAAATCTGTACTTATCTTTTGGGGTTTTTTTACACATCTGTATATAAAAACATAGTTAGTTATGTAGGCAATTATATATTTTACATATGAATGCATAGATTTACAGGTGTCTCTCTCAGCCTCTGCATGAGTGGGTGTGCACGTCTTCTTTATGGTTGATACTGCGTCTTGTTTTTCTCCAACAGTTCATCAGAATTATATAGGTACAGATGCAGAGAAGAACCCTTTCTTTCTGTCTGTGGTACTGTCTGACCAAAATAATCAGCGCATTCCTCAATATCATTCAATACTTTGGAGAAAAACAGTAAGAAACAAATATTTAACTGCTACTCTGACTTGTGTTTGGTTTGGGTATGTTTATCATACACTTTTTCTTCAGAATTCCAGTATGTATTATATAATTTCATTTGATACAATAAGAACATATAATTCTACTGTAGTAGATAAAATTAAACTAAATTTGTAGATAACATTATACTAAACTTTCTGACAGAAATCTGTGATGTCAGATATTTTCTAATTGTGCTTACCTGCAACTCTGCTTTTTTTTTAGAAATGTTGCCTAAATTGTTCTTGATTATGTCCTGTGATCAATTTAGGCAATTGTTTTCTTTTATAATGGTAAGAAAATAGGCAAGTGTGATACTGTTTTCACTAATATTATTTAATTACATTTTTTTCCACTTAAGGTTCCATAAGAGCCTCTTATTTAAGCAATTGATTTAAAACTCTCTTGTAGGCATGCATGGTTCTTTTTTTTTTTGTTTTTTTTCTGCAACATCATTACTTTTTCTCCAAACCGTCATTAAATATAGCTAAATAAAACTAGCTCAGTTTTCTTCTTTGTTTTTTTTGCTTAATTGTTTTTATTAATATTTCTACTTGAATAGGTCAGTATGTCCTGTAATATATCCTGGCTTTTCTTCTTTATAGGGTACTCAGAAAATATGTCTCCCTTATAGTCCCACAAAAACATTATCAGTGAAATCTATATTAAGGTATGTATTGACACATAGGTTATCATGTAAGATATTTGCCGATATGCCTTTTCCTGTAATTCAGAGCTTGTGTTCCATGGTTTTCATTATAGATTTATAAAAAGAGTAAAAAATTAACTTTGAAAATCTTAATCATTGAAGGCAGCAAAAAGTGGTTTTAAAGCCTGTTCTATAATGGGTAAAGTCACAACTTAAAATGGAGAAAAATTCTTAGCACTTTTTCTTTAGCAGAGGGACTATTTTCAAGGTAATTGGAAAACAGATGCTAAATGAAACTGCACTGATTGAGAAGAAATATCTTTTAAATTTAGGTAGGCAATAAGGAGCAGATTTTACCTAGAGAGGTGATTAGCACGAGGAAGCAAGCAGTCAAGAAGCCAAGAATTATTTTTTCAGTTGGTTGTCTTCGTCTAAGTTTCACTACAGGCGTGTTATGCACAGTGAAGCCAAGAAAATTTCTTCTCTCAGCCAGATGATCGTGCTTGTACTCTACCCTGCGTCTTTTGTGGCAGAAGAGAATATGAAGCGAGCAAACCCAACACTGTTTCTATTTCTTTGAACATTATAATCAGCTGACATGTTAGAGCACCTCTTTGGAAACCATTCATTCAAATTTAATCTACAGTTTTTACAATCTCATCATGTGGTGTATTTTTCTCAAGTCCCTCACTGACAATGTCATCAATTGGATCTTCTGTAAGGGTTTTAACTCCTCGAGAAACCCATTAAAAGTGCTGCCTTTTACTAAAAAGGCATGTGTAGCAGATCAATGGGCAGTCTGCACATCCTTAAAACCTTTAATCTGTATAGAGTAGGAACAAATGTTTCTTGCTTTATTGAAGTGAGGCCACTGGTTAACACTGCCAATGCCTATGTGAGAGGGGAATTCTGGAAGCAGGGCATGTGTTGTGGTGTGAAGCCACTGCCACCAGATCTGCATGTTCCTACTACTGCTCAAGATTTATGGGAGGTCCCAGACCACTGAATTTTCCAGAGACACTATTGGGCCATTGAGTCTCACTTTGTAAATCTGATTTCCTGGGCTGTGGCTCCATTTTGGAATGTCAAGATGGTGAGTTGACAGATGTCTTTCAGCTTCATCAAGATGAGCTAGGTGCCCTCTTTTAATTCCTACAGCGCTGGCTTGAATAGTATTCCTAGTCTGTACTGCATTCTTTACCTGCATAAGTACCTGATTTTCTCTGTCTGCCCACCAGTCTCTGAAGTATCTCTTCCTAACATCCCTTTCCAACCCAGCCTCTCCCTCCACTCCACTCCAGCCACATATGCCGTTTCAGTCAGGCATTCCAGAGTGGAGAAACTTTGTCATCTGTTAGCTTGGGTCATAACTCTTTTGCTGAAGCATCCTCACATGTTCCATCCTGTGATGCTGCAGTATTTTACAGAGAAAAATGTAGGCTTGTTTCAGACCTTGTTCCCCGTTTCTTCCAGGGTCTGTGTCACATGCAGTCAGCTGCATAAATGTCATCCTCTTCTGCCTGCTTCAGCTTGGACTGAAAACTCTTCCCTGACTATTTTTTTCCTCTTATGGTCCTTGAGCCATCCCTCAGGCCTGACTGATATTCCTTTGACAGTTCAACCTTTTCGTACCTAGTGTGAATCTAGGTAAAGACTGTCTCAAAGGCTTTTGGTTACATTATTAAACCTGTTTTTTGTAAATTGATGAAAACATTTTAATCCCTTTCAAAAAGTACTAAAACAAATTGTGTCTGCACTGTGATCTAGCATAAGCAAAAATGCAAAGATTTGACCTCCGTGTTAGTTCACTGTGCCCCACACAAACTGCATTTGGCACTCCATGACATGCTGCACAGTTCTATAACTTAATGATTGGGGGAAAAAAAGGGAGTAAAAATAATAGTAAATGTAGAAACATAACTTAGGGAAAAATGCTATGAATTAGATATTTCTGTTTATTGAGGCAGTAGATCTTATTTAAATATCTTTTCAGTTCTGTCTGTGGGTCTTTGGTATGTGAATCAGATGCTGAACTTCTCATTTGTCATTTGGCTTGCCTTGAATTATTTTAGGAGAGAATAAAAGCTTAAAAAATAGAATCGATTATTGAGTCCTTCTAAAATGCTCACCATGATTATGTTTAAATCTGTAGTGAAGGATGATGAAATAAAGCTCTGTCCTTTATAAGTCAATAAATTTAAACCTGATCTTGATGCAGGTTCTTACTAATTTCTGTTTTTAAAATCCAAAAGAAGTTACGAAGTGTTGGAAGCTAATATTTTGTGGAAGAAACAGCAGTTCCACAAAACATTCCACCTAAGAGAGACTCTTTGAACAATTAATTTTGTAACCAGTTGTAACAGCAACCAGTTGGTGTTTTACTGCTGAAATGTATACTTGCCCTTCTACTAAGCAGTATTTTGTTTGCATTTCAGTGCTATGAGTCTTGATAAATTTGAGAAGAGCCCAAGGGAAATTTTTCATCCTGAGATACAAAAGGTAGGCCTTTTTTTGTTCGCTTGTTTTTCTTTATTATTTTGTGGAAATATAAGTAATGGGGTATAAGTGCTACTAATTGCTTTCTTTCAGTACCAGGATAAAAATGAGTAGGATTATGTGAACTACCTAAACTGTCTTTATCAGTTGAACTGGCCACTTCAAATCAAAACTTAAATATATAAGGTTGTTAGTTTTATTTGTGTTATCTTTAATATCAGTGTGCTAAAGATACTGTTTTTCTTTACAGGATTTATTGGTTCTTGAAGAGCAAGAGGTAAATGTAAACCTACCTCTCCTAGCTCACAGACCTGTTCAATGAATACAGTTTTTTTATTTGAAATATTTGCACTGATATACTTGTAACAACTTACTAATCAATTGTTTATTACAGTAAAAAATGTAGGTTTTTTAACATATGAGATAAAAAATAATTTTAAGCACCAACTTAATATAGCACCCACTCAGATTATTAATTTTATGCTATACCATAAAACTTTGAAGGTAAATTATTATGTATTAGTAGTTGGTGTGAAATGTATATTCCCATGTGTAGGATGTATACCAAGGTATATATCTAAAAGTCCTTAGAGAAAACATTTTTTAGGTCTTCTATTTGATTGTCTTTTTATCATATAATATTTGGGTTTATTTCTCAGGGATCTGTGAATTTTAAATTTGGAGTCCTTTATGCTAAGGATGGTCAGCTAACAGATGATGAAATGTTCAGTAATGGTGAGTTTTTCACCTTTTTCTTAATTGTTTTATTCACATGAATAAAAAAATGGAAAATAGTGCCTACACATGGAAGACAGAAGGGAGGTGATTGTTATACAAACCGTAGTTTTGTTGGTTTTCATGTTCATGTTGGGTGATAAATTGTAGCATAGAACCTTCTGTTTCTATAAAAAGTTGCTGTAGGAATCGTACTATTACGACTTGGAAGATAGTGAAATTTCTTTCCTAAACTATGCAACATAACATTTAGAAAAAAGAAGCAGTTGAAGGAGGCAACTTGTTTACTCCCTGTTGTTTGTAGTTCTTTCACTCTTAACGTTTTTGCAGCATGATCACTTTCTCTCGTTCACTTGAACAGCGTAGTCTTGATGTTAGCACTTGAAGTCACTTTTTAATGTCACATGATGATGCCTATTCTGCAAGGCTGGGTTGCTGTTTCTGGAAAGGTAGAAGGTTTGGATGACATGAAGAGAAACTAATTCAGCTGAAACTTGGGTCCTTGTGTTCCGGAAGCGGTACCTATTTCTGTATTTTGATTATTTTTTATACATGTCCTGTAACTATGTGTTTGTTTGTTTGTTTGTTTTTTACATTTCTCTCTCCCACATGTAGAAACTGGAAGTGAAAGCTTTCAAAGATTTTTGCATCTCTTGGGTGACACAGTTACTTTGAAAGGCTGGACAGGCTACAGAGGAGGACTGGACACTAAAAGTAAGAGCTTATCTGAAGCAATAAAGAGGGGGCACTATTGCATGTGCATATTATATGTATTGTAGTTATAATACAATCCCAAAATGGATTTCCTCATGTGCATGCTAAGTGCTCTACTTCACCAGAAAAAAGTCTGGTCAGCTTAAGTCACTGATATGTAATGCAGTTAAAGAAAAGTATTTATATGACCTGTATTTTCAAGATGAACAGTTTTGTTTTAAATTCGAACGAAGACTAACCTGACACGTTACTTGCTTTGTGGTGGTAGGACCTCAAGGCTTGAAGAACTGTGTGATTGCAAGAGGGTAGGTGAAGGACATCATAGGTTTTAAGTGTGAATAGGTAGATTAATTCCAAACTTGGGTTTGGACTCACATAAAACATGCAGTGTGGATATTTTCTTAAATGGATCAGAAAAAAAGAATAACTGAAGAATATTTGGTAGAAAGACTTGGAATATCTTTTCTTCTTTAGAAAACTTAGAGGGCATATTCCTGCTGAGAATGTTGTGTTCCCTTGCAGATGATACAACAGGAACCTGTTCCATCTATACAATTTTTCAAGGGCACGAAATTATGTTCCATGTTTCAACTATGCTACCATATTCTAGAGAGAACAAGCAGCAGGTACATGGTTCTCTTTATTTCTCCCCGCCCCTCATTTATTTACTAAATCACAAACTCCAAAACTTTAGGAGAAACAAGGGATTTCTTGCCTGTTAATATTTTATAAATGTAGGGTTTAAGACTTTTGCTGGTTTTTTCGCAATATTATACTAAATGCTGAAAATTTCATGATGTTTGTTAGAAACAGTGCATCCTGTCATCTTTATTAAGGTAGAAAAGATACTTGTGAAGAAGGTCAAAATTGCTTCACTGAGAAGTAATTGAGTATTGTCCTGTCCAGGTGACTTGAAGGGCTGCACTGCTTCAATTATTACCTCAAAGAATTTAGGAAAATTGAAAATTAGCCTTGTGTGTGAATTGTAGGAATATTCACATGTGTAATACAAAACTCAAAGTCGGGAAGCAATTAGTGCAGCTTGAAAGAAATTCCCGTTATGAGCACGTCAAGGCGCTAAAGCACTGCTGTCACATTCTCATAGGTTCACTAGGTTGGTTCTTGGGTACTTGATCAAATGTGCTGTCATCCATTGCTCAAACCTTTCTTTGTATTATATGATGAAAAAATACTTTATAAGCGCATGCGTTTATTATACATCATACATTCATAATGATTTGCCTAAAATTACTTGATTTACTTTTTATTATGTATTATAATAATATAGTTAGATTATACCATTATGTTGTCCCTTTTTTATTTCTGTCAGTTTTCCCATGCTTTGTCCTTGGCCCGATAACAAGATAACAGAAGAAAACAGAGGCCATTCAGGATATTTATTTTTAAAGAATAACTCAGCATCAAAGTTTTTTTTCCTTTTATTTCAAGTGGTAGATTTGCTTTTTTGGAATGCTAAGACCTCCATGCCCAATTTGTGAATAATAATTATGTAAATTATATAAAAGATGAGTGCTTTTCTAACTTAAAAATAGGCAATATCTGCTCTTCTAGAACCTTCTTGTGTCCACTGTGGCATTGCTAGGTAGACTTGCTTACAGTTAGGTAATAATTTGATATTGGCCTTAGTACTATTGACCATCATTTTTCTGTTTGCAATTTAGGAATATTGTTTTACCATTCTCTCACAGAATTGTTAAGATATTTATTTATGTATTTTAAGTCCTTGTGTCTGTCTCTCTTTCTTTCTTTTTCCTTTTTTTTGTTGGTTTTTTTTTTTCCAGGTAGAAAGGAAGCGACATATTGGAAATGACATTGTCACTATAGTATTTCAGGAAGGTGAAGAGTCTTCTCCAGCATTCAAGCCATCCATGATTCGCTCTCATTTTACACGTATCTTTTTCCTTACATTTTCTAATTTTTTTTTAAAGATCAATATTACTTTTAATTCCTGCATGCTGTTTATGGAAGTGAAAACTGTTTTAGAAAGACAGTTGCATTCTTGCATTCTTTACCTTCAGCTGCTTGACTAGGAGTCTCCAAATCTGCAACATAAAACAAAGTTTGTGTTGAATCCCCTAGAAGATAAGGTAAAAGCAAGAATGTGATTTTTAAATCATGTTTTTATTATCGAAAGCATTTATTTGGATAATTTCACAAATTAAATTTTATACCTTTTCATAAAATATAAATTCATAAAAATATTTGTTAGTTATGTGAATTAATTTGGCATTGACATTAATTTTGACGTTTGACTGAATATTGCCTTTTAATGTTTAGATGCTGTTTATTTTACATATTTATGTATTTTAGATCAGTGTTTCTCAAATCTTTCAGACCATTAACCATATATTCTCCAGATTTTGTCAGCCTGTGTTTTTCAGACTTTCAGTTGAAAACATTGTGAAGACAATATGATTCCAAAACCAGTGGCCAATCACTTGGGATTATCATGGGGTCACACTAGTAATCTGTAGACTAGTAATCTGTAGAATATGGCATTAGACTAAATGGAGTGGAATGAATAAAAATGGATGAAAAGAAGAAAACTCTTATAATAAGAACCTTTAGATATCAGAGGAAACTAAATGTTAAGAACAATTGTTTACCAAGTCAATGTACCTCTTCGTTAGTGTCAGCCTTAGTATAAAAGGAATAATTATTCCCTTATTGCTGTTTGGAGAACTTGTCACAATGTCATTGATACAGCCTACTTTTGATTTTGGCAAATATTTTGAGGTTCATACATTTTTGTGTACTTGCACTTCAAATCATTCTCTCCATTTTCTTATAATTTTGTTAACTAAATTATTTCATTGGAATCTTTTTTTCAGTAGAAGTTTTGGTATAAATGAAGTTTGGAATCAGTACTTTTCTATCAACTAAAAGAATTTTTAGTCACAAATCTATCAAACACACATAAGCCACAGCATGTTTTATGCTGAATTTGTGGTACTAGCTTGATTTTTAAAACTTGATCAAGCCATAAAATTCTGTATGGGACCTCCTTTATAAATAGCAAAATCTGTATAGTTTAGAATGTTTTATATATTTACATTGATTAATGTGTTTTACCTTTATTAAATCTGCTATGTAACTGCAGGAGAAGAAAAAGTGTATTAAAGTACATGTGATCTTTATTAGAAGTGGATTAACTTCCTTAACTGCATGGCAGATATTTTTGCTTTAGTGAGATACAATAAGCAGAATGATAGTTACAGGTAGGTGCTGATTGTAACAAATAACTTCACACTGAATTTCTGATGGTTTAGAGAAAACGGGATAACGTTTTGGCAATGGGGAGATTTCCTGGTGTACAGAAGGTTCACCCATCTGTATGCTGGGAGGCCAAATGAACTTAAGAAGCTGAAGAGCAACATGGACCTCGATGCAGATGTCTCTAAACTGGCTATAAGTTGTGTGTTTCTAACCATCAGGAAAATTAAATTCTGTAACAGGCATAAGCTAAGGGGGAAAAACAAAACTATTCTTTAGATGAAATGTAACAAAATTATGAAAGACATACCTGGAATGTTCTGACCTAATGAGATCAATGACATAGTGAACTATATGTATGATAGTTACTTAGATGTATGGAAGTTAATTAGATGTGTATGATGATGTGATAGCCATGGACTGCAGATCCTTGCAAGTCTCAGTTCAGCAGTAGCTGAGCAAACTAATTCAGTTTTAGGGATCTTAACAGAGTATTTGTATAATTGGACGTCACATGCTTTAAACCTACTAGAATTTTGCATATTACTATGTTTCTTCAGCATTCCATTAAATCTAGCTCCAGAGAAGTATCCAATAGCATGATACTTCAGTTTGCATATGTGGTTTTTTTTCCCCCCCTCCCATTTATAGCTGCAGTTTGTTTTGGAAATATCTATAGCACAGTTAAGGAATAGTTTTATTTTGTTTGAAGATCTTGTCAGCACCTTCTCGCAATTTTTTTTAAAATTGATTGTCCTCATAGCTTCTGCTTTTCAGCATTCCTGGGTTTGTGAGAGGCACAAAACATGTTCATGATTCCCGTATGCAGTGACAGTGCAGATACTTCTTTCCTTTTTCTTCCTGTTTTGGGACAGAAACTTGAGCTTACATCCCTCATTTCCTTTTAGAAGTGAATGTTGTCCTGATTGTAAGCTGATAGTCAGTAGATGGGCTAGCCATGGTAAAATGCTTTTTACCTTGCTGTTTATTTGGGAGGCAAATGAGTAGCAATAATTAAGATAAATTTGCCTCTCTCACTCTAAGTAACTGGCTGCTTTTACTAGATCAGTCCATCTTATTTTAGTTGCTTCATTCTGCCAGTCTTGACACATCTTACTGCAGTACATGTCATGCAGTATTTTTTCCCTGTATGACAGGTGTGATACATATATTTCAGCTTGGCCTAATTACATTTCCTTCTGTCCTTTCATCTTAGGCCTGAATAGAACTCTTGTTCCTTCTGTTATTTTTTTTGTGTGTGAGGATGGTCTTCCAAGTGACCAAAATGTCAGTCAAAGGAGAGAGGGGATGCTCTGGTGTTTTGAGACAAATCTTCCGTGTTTCAAATGCAATGCCACTGTGAGATCTGACACTGACTTTCTGCTTAGAATGCAGAATATTTTACTTCAGTCAAGAAATCTATTTCTTTGGTTGGTTTTGCTTTGGCTTTCTCTGTCTTAATTCATTCTACTCTACTCAAGGAACATTTCACACCTTTCGTAGTGATAAATGATTATTTTTTTTACCTGGATCTAATAAAATAGACATAGGGCATCTATGAAATTGTGTCTCAAATACGTGAAATCAACATTAGAATGATTAGTATTCGTTGTGTTTCAGATTGTATGCACAGTTTCCAAGCTGTCATGAAAAAAGACTGTATGAAACCATTACAATCCATTAGACTCAATAGCAGTCACTCACTGGTGGTTTTTTGAGGAAGCAAATTCTGACTCTGGTTTGTGTAACAGTAGAGATGGGTTGAATCAATAATTTTACCAATTAAATTGCTGTGGCTTGCGTCATCTGCACATGCCACTTGGAAGACCTTTGTCTGCAGACTGTCAATTGAAATAGCAAAGAATGGTAACTTATAGAAGCTATGCCTGCTGAACATATTGTGTACATGGGTTTGGTACCTGCCATTCATTCTTGCTATGTGGGATCCTTTATGGATCACAAGAACTCAGCAGGTCCAGCTGTCACAGAAGTCATTCTGACTCTTTCTTCCTCAGAGAAAATGAATTTGCTATTCCCAAGATACAGATGTCATAAGCCATTGTTATTCAGAAAGATTTGAACGTTTCATGCTGTGGTGAATGCATAGGTAAGGTGGAAGTCTGTAAGGAGAGCATGTCTTGTAGGCAAAGAACTTTTTTTGGAAAACAACTAGATTTTGCTAGTGCCACTAGAAGTATTGTTCTATGAGTAGAACTGCAAAGTTCTGTTCTAATTCTTAGTGTCCCAGTATTAGTTTGTGTAAAGGAAGCATAATTTTGCTCTACTGAGTTATTTCAAGTGAATCTTTTTTGTTAGATCCTTCAGAGTTCTTATATAAGACATACCCAGATGACAGGTTCCATTTCTTCTGTTTTGAATACTGTCTATAAAAAGGGTAGAGTTTGAATGTGACTCAATATACATAAAGATTTGTACTTCCAATAGGCTGAAAATATTTTCAGAAGAAAGTGTTCCTCTCTTTGGGCCTCCTCTTCCATCCCCACCTGTGTTTACAAATCACCAGGAATTCAGGGATTTTGTGTTGGTGAAATGTAAGTCGGTTTTTACTTTGTTAGAAATACTTCTTTAATAAGTGCTTTAACAAACTGAAACTCATGATGCTTAAAATGTAAACATATTTTTTTGTGTATGTTGCTGATCTGTATACAATTTGTTTTTCCAAATCAGTAACGTAGGTGGGATGTCGGTTCCATCAAACTGTTCTAGTCAGAGTAACAAAAAACCTGCTTTTCTCTGCTTCTTAGGCCACGAGGTACAAGCTGACTTTTACATTTGCAGAATGTGCAGCCATATTTAGCTTTACATTTTCTTAAAGGATTTGGAGATCTGAAAGAATTTATAATGCTGTTCATAATTTAGTAGTAGAAAGTGTTAGTATCTCTGAAAACCTGAAAATAGAAGCTTTTCTGAATGTATTCTTAAAGGTGTTGAAGTGCACCTATGCAGCACTTTTTAATTCTGTAATGGTTCAGTTCCAGTTTTCATTGATCCTTATTTGCCCTTCTAAATCAGCGAGAAGGAAATCTTTGAGAACTACTCATGATGATTACAATTAGATGCTTACCTGACAGGAACTTGACTGATAACTCATTTCATGTATTTAAATTGTTTAATACTTAAATTGATTAGCAGTTTGTCTGTAATTTTTTTATTAGTTAGGTGTTTATTGGGATGCCTTGTGAAATTCTCCTATTAATAATTTTTCTCTTTTAAGCTTAAGGGATTGTTATTCAGTAAAACCAAAAAAAAAAATGCAAAAAGGAGGCAACTATAAATTAATAAGGGCAAAACAGGTGGTTTGGTACAGAAGCAAACTAGAGTCAGTGGAAGTTGTCAAAGTTCATTTAGGTAATGTTTTTTTTTTTTCATGATTTTTTAGTAATAAATGGGGAAAAAGCCACCTTGGAAACACCAACATTTTCTCAGAAACGTCAACGCACTCTAGACATGCTGATCCGCTCTTTATACCAAGACATGATGCCTGATCTACACAGGGTAAATGTAAGTCAGAATTTTCTGCATCCCCTCACATGTGCCCTCCTCACTGTTTTGATATTTTAAAAGACTGTCATGTCATCCTAATGAGCACTGAATTGCGTACGACTAAATGTGAACTGTCATATAACTTATTTTACAGTTACATGAAAGTTGACAGACCGTCCTTTCTGGATACCAGGTGTGAGGAGAAGCATAACAATGTCATACTTAGTGTAAGCTTACCCATGGCAAGGGAGTAGGAAATTTAGGCACTGAAAATATTATATGTATTAGTCTTGTCACCATAAAAACTGCATTTACTCATTCTGTTATGTGTCGATTTGGATCATTTTTACTGTTAGATGAGATAACTATTTTAGAGGATGAAGACTTCTTAATAAGGTAATTCCTAACTAACTAAAAAGAAGCTCAATACTTCTGAAACTAACGAGGTGCTATTTCTTCCCCACTGTCTATTTCTCTTATCTAAATAGATCTGCCTAAACCTTTTTTTCCATATATTTATGTCGTATATTCATGTGGTATGATTTACCACATGACAGTAGTAAACCATGACCAGTTGGAAGGTAAAGCACTCAAGGATTGGAAGAGTTGAAATTTCTCCTCTCTGAGAAGCTATACAATTAGATTCATCACTACAGGAAAGTATACAAAACCAGAAAATTTAAATGATGTCACATTAAGTTACTTCAGATGAAAAGATTTGGAAAACTTTTCAGGTTAAAAAAGAAACATTTTCTGTTTTAGAACATGCTCAATAGAAGGTCCTTCAGTGATGTGTTACCAGAGTCCCCAAAATCAACACGGAAGAAAGAGGAAGCTCGACAAGCAGAGTTTGTTCGGCTCGGTCAGGTAGGGTCAGTTTAGAAGGTATGCAGGTAGGGTTACAAAGGCTGTGTTACCCCTTTTGTTAGAATTTGATTAGCTTGCAGTTATGTCAGGACTTCACGGAGTTTTCTGTGATCAGAAATAGTTTTGTAGTATTGCATTATTTTAAGCTATGTTAAAATAAAATATGAATAGAAGTATTTATCTGTAGCACCTAAGGTACACAACACAAGTACAAATGCTTATATAGTACCTAAGCTAAATGAAGGTTGGAAAAATCGGACCTTAGAATCAAACTTAGAAGGTCTTTCTCTGCTTTATGCAGCAGATGCGTTGTGCCTCCAAGCAGAAGAGTGCTCTGTCTTTTTCTGTGCTTTGGAAAAACATAAACTTTCATGGATTTCTTCCATATGTTTTATTAAGATTGAATTTCTTAGAAAATACTTAGTCTACTTTAGTCAGAAAGAAGTTTCAACAATATTTCTGCTAAATCAGAGGTTGCCACACATCTTTGAACATAACAGATGCTAACTCCAATCTTCTATGGGCTTATTAATATCTTGATTCAGTGAGGAGTAAAGCTTCCTGATGATTAAGATAGTCTGCTTTGATCTGACAGTTCACTGTAGCAAAGAAGTCAACAGTGTCTATGCTTCCCCTGTCCTTTCTCACTTGTTTCTTCTTGATTCTGGACTGGTGTCATGGTTCTGCAGCTTATCTTAAGAATGTCTCTTTCTGAGCTGATTTAACTCAGCAGGAGTTAACAGACCAGGAAACCAAAACAAAAAAAAAAAAAAAGAAACAAAACAAAAATTCACAGTTACCAACAAAACCCAAGTCTCTTGTCTTCCCTTCTATTTTTTTTTTTTTTTTTTTTTAGTAATCTAAGGAATAGATGATTCTGAGAAGTTCTAGGTCTGGTTAAAGGAAGTGAATGGTACTGGGTGGTTGAGAGCTGGTTCAGAAAAATCTCAGGGCTATTAAAGCTTGCATTGACAAGAACTGCAAAGTCTGCTCCTTTGTGCTTTGCCCACCCTATCCCCCATCACCTTGAAATAACCAGTCACTTTAGGCGGGTTAAAAAAAAAAAAGATGAATGTGATTGTAATATTGAGACAGGAGTAACCAATGATTTTATTCCCCAAGTTTACTTTACATAAGTTAAGGGAAAAAAAAGGTTATTAAAAGTATAGAAACCTATAACTTTGAGCCCCTTCCACCTCCCACAGGTTAAACACTGATAAGATACTCGTGTAACAAATCTAGTTGGGACTCATTTCTTAAGCAAGACTTCCGTCCTTAACATGATCTTCATTGAAGGGAAATCTAACATGTGGGCAAAAACTTCATGGATACCTGTTTGCGTTTTTCTTGGAGCTTCTTTTCACATTAAAATCTTTCCCTTGTCTGAAATATCTTTCCTCTAAGTTACAAACTATAGGCTTGAACACATTTCAAGATGCCTTCCAAGTAGCTGTTAATCATTCTTGCCAAACTATGAATGTCTTTCTCCTTTAGTTGCAGTCAGTTGAGTTTTCAGACGGTAAACAAAACTCACTGAAGACTGATTCAGCAGCATATTTAAATCATTTAGTTATTGTCAAGGTGATCTCTTCTGACTGGTGAGATGGAATTAAAATGTTCATACAGTGAAGTCTTTCGTGTATCTCTGTAAGCTGACAGCCATGCTTAATGCAAATGTGCAAATGGTACATGCAGCTGATTACTGCCACTTCACAGAGACTATGCATGATTGTAGGCAAATTTTGGGGCAATAAAATTAGTTTTATGTTAGTTCTGAGCTTTGCATTAAGGAATGCCGTGACAATTCCATGTGTCACCATTTTATAGGAATACGACTGTAAAAGTTAGCAATGAAGGTATATAGGATACCTTAAAGAGATTTATTGTGCAGCTCACTGAAACTAAGTATGTATATTTCTCTGGAGATCTTGACCCTTTCAAAATTAGGTCTCTTCTAGCTGAAGAATTTGTGATCCTGTGACTGTGTGTCCTTGGGATACCTAGCAATACATAGATAGATAGATGGTTTGACTTAGTGTTTGTTTGGAAGTTTTGCAAGTAAAAAGCCAGTTTGTGTAATTGATAAAAGAATCCTCTATCCAGCTAGATTGTACAGTAAATTGTGCAGATGTTTAGCTTGTATTGTTTGAGGTGGAGGTTTTTCTCTGTTATTATGTTCGACTCTTCTTTTCTGATTTTGAGTTTCCATTTAGAAAGCAAACAAGCAAAAAAACCTAAACAAAAACCAGCCAATATATGTTTTGGCTGAGAAGATACGTAGTAACCATCTGGTAATTCATGCAGACTTTGTTCAGAGTACAAAATTCTACTTCTTTTCTAATTACTTAAAGTGGTATAGGAATTCCAAACTGGAATTACTTTCTCGCCCTAAATTGTCCTTTTTATGTAGTCATTAGCTTGAGTATTGCTGACAAAAACTCAGTTTAAATAAAACATCTGTTTGTATTAGGCACTGAAATTGAAAACCACTGTGAAAGGGGATACCACAGCTCACTTGGCAACCACAAGCTTTTGTAAAAAGGAGGTGAGTGAAACTGTCTGTCTGAGAAAACTTCTGAAAAATTAAACATTATCTAGTATGGCATCTCTTTATTTACTTCTGTAATTACATGCTGCAGCAGAAAAAATGAAATGTGTAGTATCAAAGTGATTCTGCAGTCACTATCAGATTAATAAAGGATGAGCCTGGGGGCAGAAGCACTTCTCAAGTTAAAGCAAGTGTGGACATTTTTATATCTGAGAAAATTTGATGAAAGTGCCATTTTCCAAATGCAATCATCTTTTATTTTAACTTCAACAAGTTTAAAAAAAAATTTAGTTGTGATTTTTATTCATTCTGGTGTGTAGTACCAGATTTTGTTTGAGATCATTAGGGAGTGAAATATGCAAACTGCACACTTCTGCATGCATTTTATATACAGAAGCTTCAGAACGGCATCTAAAATTTCAGATTCTAGCTAGTATATAAACTGGGAGAGGAGGGGCAGACTCTGGGAGGTAAGTACAGAGAAGAACACAGGATGAAAGAACGATTCAGTAGAAAGGCAGTTTTAACTATACCATGTGCTAGTGACTAAACATCACAAACTGAACCATAAAATGTAAGCAATTGTGTATGCGTGGTGGTACATATGTTTTAAGTCTATCAATCTGGTTTTTTTAAAGTAAAATGCATATGGAGTATTTCCAGGGTTGCACTGAGTATCAGCTGCATGCATTTTAATTCCAGTGTTTCAGGAATGTGTCTTAGATTTACTAGTCTCCAAGCCAGAATTAATACAGAATTTTCTCTGCAAGAAAATTAACACAATTTTGATATTTCAAAAAATATACTGTTTGGAAATGTATCCTGCCAAAAGCATTTACATATTATTATTTGCCATTGTCCATCACATTCTATGTCTGTATGATCTGTATTTCTTAGTGTACTTAATTTGTATCCCTTATGTTGCTTCATAGCCTTGGGAATCTCAATCTTTCTGCAGTAATTTTCCTCATGAGGTTGTCTGTGCAGATTCTTGGGGCCAGTCCTTGCTGGTTTCTACAGATGCTGGCATCTTGTTAATAGATGGTTAGTAAATGATCCAGTGTTTTTGTGTCAATTTTTGTGTATCTGACCATTTTCTTGAAAATGTATGTTCATAAGGTCTGTTCAGTTATTGATAGGTCTTTACATATAGGGATAGTTACTAGTCCAAGGGAATTTATTGCATTTATGTAACCTAGCTGCAAAAATTCTCTCTGCTCTGGAATCAAGCCATATTGGGGAATAAATGTTAATGCAGATTTCTGCTTATTTCAGATGTTGTTTTCTTGATCATCTGAAAAGACTTAGGAGGTTGCATCCAGGCTCAAGGAGTGTTTAAATGGCTTGTCTGATTTCTTAGCCCTTGATGATAGTGAGCATGAAGCTGAGGGCTTATGTGACAGTGAAAGCCTGCTTCTTCCATTAGCATTGATATTGCTCTTTGACCCCTTATCTTCTGTGTGCCACATAAGGCCAGCAGGACTGAGGGAATGAAGTTAGTTCTTGGTCATAGTTCTTGAACTTTCCAAAGGAAAGTCCCTTTTAGGTTTCAGTTGCATAATCTGATCCATGGCAATCATAAAACTCTCTTGTGAGGTAGTATTGACTATGATGCTGTGGTATATGTAGCAGCTTTGTGGAGGGTTTTTTTTTTCCCTCTCTTCATTTTTGTAAGAAAAAAATCGAGTCTTTTATTACAAGAAAGAAAGAGTTCAAAACCAGTGACTAGCAAAGTTTAGCAGGATTTTGAATACATGTGTGTGTTTCTTTTTTAGATGGTCAACCATCAGTGCAAGTATTTGATAAAACTCTCCAGATAAAGCAGATGCATGTTTTGGAAGCTCTGGATCTTTTGATTGCCCGAACAGACAAAGGTAGGAGAGGTCCCTGTTCTTTGATTCCTGTATGAATCTGACTGTGGCTGGGTATGTGTGTCTCATGAGGCAATTGTGTCTATCAGCATAGGTATATTAGATGCCTTATTTAGAATGAAGGAGCACATACAGAAACTGCTGTTACTTTCTGAAAGGCTGGGGAGGAGTTGGAGGTGGAAATACCCAAATGCTCATTTGTGCTTCCTTCAAGGCAAGCCTGAAACTGGTCATATTGTCAGTTTATGGCCACCATTAGAACTTGACATTTTTTGCAAATATCTGTGACTGAATTATATATTCATTCAGTTGCACAAAAACATGGGGGTAATTACTTATGCTGTCACTATTTTACAAAATGTGTTTTGTTGGTATTTATGCTGTTAAATGTCACCACATCCTAGAGCTATAGAATGTATTTTCTTGAAGCTTCTGGTATAAAACAACTTAAAGCATTATGCTTTGCTTGTATTTGCTCTATTTGTTAGATGCTGCTTCTCTTTGGAAGTATTAATTTCAAACTGACATTTTCTTTTTTTAACTTCTTGTTTCCTGGTTCTCTTCCTGTGTCAGGGAAGGACTCTCGTCTCCTTGTCTTCAGACTCAGTGCTGTCCGAAAAGATATAGAGACAAAGCAAATTATAAGAAGCAAATACGACTGCAGAGAAAATAAACTAGAGAGAACAAAAGGTGATTTTATTTCCACTGTGATATGATGCCAGTAGTTGCCAGGGGCTTTTTAGCTCCCTTGAGGCAGTTGTAGGTGTTCACTTTAGCGTTTTCTCTTGACAGTTAATTCAAACTTTGTTAAACTTGTATTTGAAAACTAGCATGATATAATCCAGAATTAGAATGTTGTAAAAGTATCATGTTACTTGACAATTGCTGCTGATGAAAAGTGTTAAAGAAAAATAGGATTTCAGGATTGGGAGGTATGAGAAGAATTTTGCAGGGATTTAAACTGAAATAAAGCGCACTTTAAGTTCAAGGAACACTGGCAAATCTCCATTAAATAGTAGTTCTTAGATTAGTCTGGGTGTTGCTGATTATTTTAGTAGACATAAACATTTTCTGGTCTTCAGAAGCAAGCTGCTGTGGAAAGCTGGAACCTGCAGAAAGTGAAAATCCATGTATTTAGGAATAAGGGTAAAATAGATTTCAAAGGAGTCATAGGCTTTTGTCTTTTTCTAGAAGTTGATGTTATGCTATTGAGGGGGGTTTCATTCTGTGTTGCTAAGACATGCATCAGAATCCTGTTGTACTAATCATCATACAAATACAGAAAAAAAAATCAGACCCTACTCCAACCACCTACAGTCTAGAACATTATTTCCTCAGGCTGCCATTTGTATGCCATAAATACTCACCATGGAAGTGAACTGAGGATTGTTGTGGCTATTCGAAACAAACTACTTCTTGTCACAAAGAAATATAATCCACACCACAGTTTAACCAGCAGCTCTGTGCTCTCGTCAACTGAATCTCCAGTAGAGGAGTTCCAGTACATCCGGGTATGTGTAATCTAATTACAAATTACCTTAACAGACTGGGCAGCAATCAGCTAGTGCGGGGAGTGTGGGAAAGGCAAAGAACGTGCATTATCGTCACCCCAAACCTCCAGACAAATAAAAGTGAGATGTCATATGATGGAGTTCGATCATATATATGCTAAAGAAATCTTTCAGATTTTTTAGAAATTAAGTTTCAGCTTGTTCTTTGTTATGTTGCTGTGCTCAGAGCACATCCCTTTAAAATCATGGAGTACCTGCAGCACCCACAGTAGGAGCTTGAAAAAGAGAATAATTCCTTTATTTATGTTATAGGAAATATGCCTTTCTGACCCTCCAGTGGTTATGACGCTGGTGGATGGACCTACTGGAGAGAGTGACAATATGATCTGTGTAGCATATCGGCACCAGTTTGACTTAGTCAATGAGAGCACGGGGGAGTCTTACAGACTGCATCATGTTGAAACAAATAAAGTAAGTTTGCATCATTGAAACCTATGTTTTCGCAGAGCCCCACTGAACATAACTTCTTGCAGACTCAGTGCATCCTATGCTGACCTTCTGGGAGTGTAATTTATGGAGATCCTCGTCTCTGTTACTTTTCACTTCTATAATGCTGCTTTATGGCACCCAGAGATATTTGTTCCTTTTGGGATATGTGATAATAACAACTCCCAAGAGAAGTAGTTATAAGATATGATATGTGTGGTGGGTTGACCTTGGCTGGACACCAGGTGCCCACCCAGCCACAGGAAAGAGACTGTATTTCAGGCTCTGGAATATTGTTACCATCGTAAATTCATTTTTCTCCTTTCTTAGTCAACAGTTTGCTTTTCGCTTCATCTTTGTGGTATCAAAGTTTTGTTGTTTATGAAATTGCATCATAATAACTTCAGTTGTTGGCCACCAGTATCTCATTCAGATTTGCCTATTTGCATGTACTATGGCTAAGATTTTTACACATAGCTTATATTTCTATTTAAGAAACTGCTGCCCAGTCAAGTAATAACTGAATCTTTCTATCCTGGACATTAAAATTAATAACATAAGAGTCTGCATTTAGAACATGCTTATCTATTTATTTACTTACTTATTTCTTTTTTTTTCTTTTATCCTCCAACTGATTGTCTTGCTTGTTAGTCAAAACCCTGCTGGAATAATCACAATATCTTCTGCCTGCTCTTAACCTTTTCCATTATCATTGCAGGTTAATTTTGTTGCGGCTATTGATGTATATGAAGATGGTGAAGCTGGTCTACTGTTGTGTTATAACTGTAAGTGTTAACAGAAGGACAAAAATGGTAATAGCCCAATCTGTGTACATAATTCTTTTTTCATTGGAGTCCAGGTCTGTATTTTAAAATAAATTTTAGTATTTCCTGGAAAGTTTGTAAAATATAGTCTTTTGAACTTAAATGCATATTGGAGAGACTGGAAATTCAAGTATTATTTTAGACATACTAGCTGTTTTATAGATGTGCATCTCTATATTTATAGATGTTGCCATGTTAAAAAAAGTCCCGTTTTTTTCAGATTTGGCTCATTCTTTAGGTAGTTACACAGTTATTAGGTGTTTTCAAGACATGTACAATTTAGCATTTCATCCCTTTTTCCTTGTGTGATGTCCCATTCTGTCTTTGTGGTTTTTTCTTCTGTCTACTTCTTGGCACTATTGCATTATTTCATTGTAATTCTCTCAATCTCCTTTTATAAAATGGTCTTGGATATAGAATCATAGAATGTTAAGGGATCGGAATGGACCTTAAAGATCATCTAGTCCCAACCCCCCTTGCCATGTGCACGGACACCTCCCACTAGAAAAGATTGCTCAAGGCCTTATCCAACGTGGTTTTGAACACTGCCAGGGTTGGAGCATCCACAACCTCCCATGTTCTAGAATCTAACTATTCTCACAATAAAACATTTTTTCCTGATATCTCACATAAATTTCCCCACTTTTACTTTGTGCCCATTACTCCTTGTCCTGTCACTACATTTCCTGATGAAGAGTTCCTCTCCGGTTCCTTGGAGGCCCCTTCAGATACTGCAAGGTTGCTATGAGGTCTCCACACAACCTTCTCGTCTCCAGACTGAATGGCCCCAACTCTCTCAGCCTGTCCCCACAGAGGAGGTGCTCCAGTCCTCTTACCAACTTCGTGGCCTCCTCTGGTTATTGATGCTGCTTTTTTCTATTTTGTTACAGATGTTTGCCAATACAGAAAGGTATATCCTTTCAGTGGAGGTTCTCCGCTGATCCAGCCATCAGCTTATGACTTCCAGTTCAGCTGGAATCAAGTTCCTTATGCTGTTGGTAAGAAAATATCTCTTTTTACTAGATGGTTGTTTTTCATTACAATTTTAGCTTGCACTTGGTTCTTAGTGGAATTACCATGTTCTAGGAACACTTCATTACTTTTTTACATTCATGATGCCACTTGAGCTTAGTTTCTGCATATGATTAAATTTAGAAAGTGTAGTCTTGGTGCCAAGTTCTTCCTTTGCTGAACTCTTTCTTCTGTTTTTCATTTTACATTCTCTCTACATTCTGCCAGGCATGGAGAGTGAAGTTTTCTTCAGGCTTGATGTAGCTCCATGTCCGTCCAGTTAGACAAACTTTTCATAGGAAAGGGAGATGCCAGAAGAGATCAAGAACAGTTTTCATGGAGCATCCGAAAAACTTTCACATTAAAGAATTTCACCATTTTTCCTTGCCAAATAACTTTTCTTTCATTGCAGTCTGTGCTTTCCCTTATATCCTTGCTTTCACTACTGATTCCATTGAGATCCGACTAGTGGTGAATGGGAACTTAGTCCACACAGCAGTTGTGCCTGAGCTTCAACTTGTAGCATCAAGGGTAAGACACAGTAAAATCATGTTTGACTATTTCTGTGATATAATTGGGATCTAATTCACATAAAAGTTGCTGCAGCTAAAAACCTAACAAGCCAAAACTGAAATATGTGCTATTTGATCTGTGTTGACTGTTCATGTTTGCTTTTAGTTTATATCAAGTACAAAGAGAATCAGGATTGATCATGCTGCCCTTTATTGGTTGCGGTAATACAGTTCTAAGATACTTGGCTGTTTATGGGGCAAATGCTCTGCTCAACATCACAGATGTTCCCTCCACTTACAGTGATAACCTTTCTATGACCAACCCTTGTTGACCAAGCAGCAATACAGTAATAGTGACAGTAGAACATAGTGGACAAACTCTTACTTGGAAGATGGTTAAGAAAAGCTCACTGTACTAATGATGAGTTATTTGTCATTTCAGTCAGACATTTATTTTAAAGCAACTGCTGCAGTAAGTGGATCATCAGACAGCAGCTCTAAGGAAATGAGTTCAAAGAGTTCTCCTCAAACACCGACAGCTTACGAAAAGCCAGAATGTCCTCTTTCTTCTCTAGAAGGTAATGTGGCAGCTTGAATAATGGTCTCTAATAATTCCAATAGCTATCACATCTCAGTGAAGCTGATCTTTAGTAAAGATGGTAAAAGATCTTGAGTTCCTAGCTGAGAGTCTGGAGGATAAGAGGTTTTCTATTTAGTGACAGATATGAATTACCTGGCTGAGCTTTTGCCCTGTACGATCTTTTCTAAATACATGGTAGCACCGTTCTGAAGAAATAATTTCTGTAGGAAGGGAGGAATTAAGCTTCAGTAGCTTGATGCATCTTTGGTAATATGGCCATGACTAATAATGCAAAAAGAAGCATAAAATAGTGGGAAAACTTAAGATTTTGCATACACCATGCCTTTCATTTAAGAAAAGCTAAACTACCACTGGATAGCTAAAGCTCTTTTGTGAACCAAAAGTAAGTTCTAGCCTTGAAAAAGTTTGCACAGTCAATTTAGTGTAACATGATCTGTGAACAATCAATCTATAGTGTAACAATAATGGAGAAACAAGAGAACATTAACTAGATAATGCAAGATGTATGTATGCTTTTCTTCTTTAAATCTGCTGGTGCACTTGTTAGCAGAAGGGGGAAGGAGAAGGTAACCACATTTTCAGTGTTTTAAAGGCAGTTTAGTTTTCTTCTAGGAATTAGGAAAACATGCTATTTTATGCTGCCTAAGAGGAGGTGTCATAATTTAAGCTACTTGAGATCCAGGCTCCAATATATTTGCAGTATGTTAAAATGCATAGGGAATATTGCAGAGTGCAGAGTCGTGTTGTAATAGTCAAAGTACCAGCCTGAAGTTGTATTAATTTACTTCCTGGGTCTGCTGCTGGTTCTTCATGTCACCAAGAATCAATCTTCTTTTTCTCTCTATTTCTTCCTCCTCCTATCTTATTTATATTGAAAGATCTCCAGAGCAAGAAGAATCTTTGTCATTTGGGTTAAAAAGCACCCAGCTCAACAAGTATAACTTTCCTTTATAACTTTTCATTTGGAAGTGTTAAGAACTGATTCTGTTGTGAAAATGAAACATTCTTATTTCTTTCTGTATTTCAGGTGAAATTCCATGCAGAAACCTGTACAAAATTCCTCTCAGCAATCTGGTTGGGCGAAGCATTGAACGACCTCTGAAGTCACCTTTGGCTCCCAAGGTCATCGCTACTACAACATCCAGTGGCATTGCCTCACTTCCAGTTACACACTCACTATCCTTATCTCGTATGGAAATTAAAGAAATTGCAAGCAGAACACGTAAAGAATTGCTGGGTAAACTCTCCTCATTCTTCAGTGTATATATCAGTTGCCAATTACATGCTTTCTAATCTTTGGGCCATCACAGTTAGATTTGTAACATGCAGCTAGTATTCATAAATTATTAAAATGAACAACAAAATGAAACTGTGAGGAAACATTATTTGCAAATAGTACAGCCATTGTCTGATCATGTGTAAGATGACCATATTCTAAGCCAGGTAGAAATGGTTAATAATGGAAACTAGCAACAGATACCTTAACATTTTCATGAATGCTTTATTTTCTGTTGAGAGTATTAAGTCTTTTATTCCTTTATTGAGGCCTTTTGGATGAGCCTATACCCAGGACAGAAAGCACACAGAAGCACAAAAAGGTTCCTCGAAGACAGTCAGACCCCAAGCAGGGAGCAGTAAGATCGACTAGTAGTGACAGGTAAATATACTGGCTTTAGAAAAGAGACTGAGTTAGACTGTAAATATATTCAGAATTGATTGTTCATGCTTATCTCAGTTGGCTGGGGCTGACTGAGACCTTTGTATAGCCATATGCATTTCATGCTAATGTGTTTGCTAGAGTATCTTATTACGGTAAGTACTGATCCAATTATACTTTTTGCTTAAGACACATTGATGAGCAAAGCAAGACTAAATGGGATTTTGTGGAGGCCTGCTGCAACTGAGCCTGTAATTAAGATTTGGACTACTGAGTCTGCACTCTGCAGACTCTCTTGCTTTTTCCTTCATATGCTCTTGTGTTGCTATTTCCAGAATAAATTTTGTGAAGAAACACCATAGCATTTGTCTATTCGGCACTGACCCCACTGCCATTCTCTTGTTTTCACTGTTTTCATAAGCTGTGTTTGTGTAGAATACTGGCAGAATTCAGCCAAGATACAGGAGACTGAGATTAACCAAACAAACAAAAAATCTGCTGCAGTGTAAAACCATGTTCAGTTTAGTTCTCCATTTGGAAGTTTGTTGGATGAGGGGCTTCATTAATACTACCTTTTGATTATTTTCAGTAGAGTAAAACAGGAGGAAACTCAGTTGCAGTGGTCTGTATCTGTCTTTAGGATAACTTGATTGAGTTTAGAAATAGCTATTGTTCCTTCTTGCCTCAAACTGTGTATTTTTTTTTAGTAACTTTTGTCTTCGTCTTTGCAGGATAATCTCAAGCTCTTTTGAAAGCTATTCTGAAACACGTCATCTTTCCACTAGTTCAGATCCTGATACTTTAGCACACAGGGAGGGGAGCTCACCATCTAGCTATCCATTTCAGCTGATTTCTTTATATGATGAAGACATCATTGACTTGAAATGAAGACAGTCATAAAACCTTTGTTCCTTACTTCACATTTTCTTACAACTCTGTGAGCTCTATGGGAATGTCACAAACACTGCTTCTGGTGATAAAATGTGGCTGGAAGTACTGGTGATAAATCTTCATAGAACCCATGTTGTTCTGGCTAGCACAGCCTGATTTGGTGATGCTTATATCTTTGACATAGGTATGTTTTCTCAGTTAATGAACCATTACTTTTTGTGGCATTCTAACAAGTAGGTAATCAATAATAGATTTAGGCTGAAACTGAAGTAAATGAGAAGTATTACTTGTTCTGAGCTTCTTATACTTTGAAGTACCTGAATGACATGCAGCAAAGTTAATTGCTGTTGTGTCTATCCTGAGTTGTTTTACAACAGTGTATGCCATGTAAAAAGAGGAATTTTATAATATAAATCAATGCTTTTGGTTTTTCAGTCTTAAACAAAACAACAACAAAAAAAAAGAGGCTTGCAGGCAAGGTCATTTTAAGCAATGCAGTCAGTCTTTGAAATGATGCAGCTCTGGTATGTTCACTGAATAATCAGGTAAGATATGAGGATACTGATTTCTTTGCTTTGGCTTGTCCATGCACATTGTTTAGAGAAACTTGAAAACTGTTTTGGTGTTAAGAATCCTTGAGCAGAGAAACTTTTTATAGAAAACACAAGCTTTCAAAATATTTCTTAAGAATTGTAAGTAAAAAACCCCTAAAAAACCCACAAACAAACAAGCAAAAAAACCCCTAAATCAAAACCCCAATCCATCTACTGGAAAACTTTTATTGTAGTGCATCTGCAGATTTTTCCATTACAGGCAGAAGAGCCAACCCCGATTGTTTTGACTACACAGAGATTCCTGTGCAGGCATCAGCCGTTAGCTGATGTCTGCACTAGCACCAACAGTGTAAGTCATTGTTCCAGACAGTTGTATTTTTCTAACTGGATGGAGACTGAAATTTCACTAATAATAAGCTAGTTTTCTATGATGAAATAGTCATCTTGGCTCTTATGTTTTATATTGGTTTTATATTGAAAAGTTGATTTCTTTTTTTTTTTTTTTAACCCTTTCCTCCAGAACCCCTTTGCAAGGGGTTTGTTTTGTTTGGTTTTGGTTTTTTTCATGAAAGCATGATGCTTCCAACCTTTTTATATATGAAGTTTTTAGCTTTATTAGCAAGTATTTCTTGTTATTTATGTAGAAATACTCCCGTATCCTTGATTTTATTTCACAGTACCATTCACATGTCATGATTTCACTTTCTGTTCAAGTCTGGTCATCTGGAGATGTGTGCCTTTTTCTGCCGTCTGTCTGAATGTAAAACTGCTTTTGCAAAGTACTTTTTTCTCAGTTTATTGTATATAACGGCTGAATTGCTCCATCTAAGAAAATATCTAAGGCCTTATCTGGAAGCATCATTTCTTACTCTCAACTGGAGTGGCTAATCAAGAGAAGAAGCAATATTTTCAACAGCAATTAGTCTAGGAGCAAAAGGCTATTATTACTTTAGTGGGTTTTGCGCTCATAGATATGTGGGGTGAGCCTTAATAAGCATCTAAAAGGAAGTACCAGAGCAAAGTCTTTGCAAGAGCTTATAATTCTTTTTTGAGAATGTTATTTCCAGAGACTGTGTTAATTTACCCTATCCTTATTTATGCGGGCAGCTAAGGTTTAAAAAATCAATCTGAAAGTATCACGTGGTGCTTATTCTCCTGGAAGCTGTAAACACTTCTGTACTGAATCCACTTCCAGGGACACTGCTAGCACTTAAGTATTTTTAGAAAGCAAAAGAACCACGTTTTCCCAATAAAATTTCTCAACGTAGTATTTAATTTCTGTTGTGTGGGTGTTTTTGAAGAATATACCAGTGTGTTGCATAACTGGGACTTTAGTTAAAATATAATTTTAACTGGAAACTTTGCTTTGCCCTGTTAGGATATCAGATTTTAAATACATTGCAGACGTTCATCTGTGCTATTATAGCACAATTTAAAATTATTACTATGGTTTAATACCAGTTGAAGTGACATATGGAGATTTTAAAACTTGTTGTGAAGTACCTGAACAAATACATATTTAGGTATCCTGAAAGACTAGCCTTAGAGTTGGAGCACTAGAGAGATCAAGAAAAATGAGAAGAGCTTGACAGAAAGCTTGACTCCTGCCTATGATGGTAGTCAGAATGCATATAGGTGTGGCACTTGTGAATTCTAGATATAATTATAGAAGAAAGGACCATAAAGCAAGAGTTATTTTCTTTAACCAGAACTACAGCAGTAGCTGTAAAGTATTACTTCCAATAAGGAGAGAGTGGGAGAGTGTGTGTGTGTGTGTGTGAGTGAAAGATCCTTTGAAGGTCTGCCTGTAATCACAGCATTGATGATATCTAGCCAATGAACTGTAAGAGTACAGATATTTGATTGCTTAAGCTAGAGAAAACCAGATCAGCCTTGTACTTATCTGGAACAGGATGTTGGTATCATTTGAAGAGGGCAGCCCAGCAACTGCATCCCCTCCTACCTCCCACCTGAATTTTATTCTATAGCTTGATTTGATGGGTCAGGTAGAAGCTGTTACTCAGGTCACAGTGAGAACTGCCAGACCTAACAGACTGTTACTCATATAGGACAGGAAGTATCTGAACCCTGGGAAAAAAATTACGTATCTTCATTCTTAATGTGTCCAGTAAGTGCCTTAACAAGGCTTCCACTTACTGAGTTTTTGCTTCTGTAATTAATCAGTGCATCTTATAGGGATAATATCAGACCTAGCAAAAGAAGTAGGGAGGGATGATGCAACTTCTAGTTTGTTTTATGTGACATCTGGAGATGGTATTTGAGGCTTTAGGGTCATGTAAGTGTAGTTTACTACCTACTTACTGTATGAGAGCAGCAGAGTATAGGTAGAAGGCAGAGAACGTGGTAATAATATTCCAGTTTCATTTGACATGAGCCACAAGAACCAAATTCTGTATCTCATTTATTGTGTCAAAAGACAAAATATCAACACAATAATGTGAAATTGCTGGCATAGCAGGACAAATATCTACTGTACAAGGACATGGTTTCTGTGTGTTCTTAGTAGTCTCATCCGACTACCATGAATTCTGTGCTTCTTAGTGTGATGAGTTGGTATTCTCTGAACTAGCTTCTAGTCACTGTTTCTCTCAAAATATTGTCTTAGATCCCTACCGTTCAGACTGCTAATCAAAATCAAGAGGCAGTTGGTGGTATTGATAGATAAGCTCTTGTGCATCATTTATGAAGGGCAAGGTTTTTATACATCTGTGGAACCTCTCCTACTTCAGACTGGTGTAAGAGGACAAGGCTTGTTAGAAGGCTGCTGGGATGGGCAACTATACTATCTTTCACTCCAGCATTTAGAGCCATGTTGTTTCCCTTCTGCTTTTCCAGCATGTGCATGCATATACTCATTAAAACTTAAAAAGTAATCCTGGGCAGAAATTGTAGCCATGTGTACCCTAAGCACAACCCTTCCTACTTTAACATCATATGTTAAAGCTGCCTGTAGGCTGCATTCTTGATGTTGGCTGACCATCTCATGGTTGGGAGAAAAGATAATCTTTGAATCTACAACTATATGAGATGGGTGTTGTTCTAATAGGAAAACTGAAAAATCTTGCTACAGATGGATGGAAGACATTGTTTCCATGATGGAAGAATTGTTACCAGGTTGAACACTTTCTGTCAAGCTAAGGTTAACTGAAGGCCCGTTCAGGACTCTTGGCTAAGTTTCTGCAAGAAATATTTTCTATCCCAATGTGCTGGATTTGTTGGCAGCAGCAGGGCTCTTAACGCCTTTTTGATAATGGTATTGTCACCACTTCAGCACTGTGCCTTAGGAGGACTAAATTACAGGTCATTTACTTTGGTGCAAGCGTTAGACTGTTCAGGCAGTTAATTTAGAATGTATTTGTGCCTCGGCACCAGCATGGGTAATGATGCATGGAATCACAAAATAGTTGAGGTTAGAAGGGACCACTGCATATCATGTAGTCCAGTACCCAACCCCATGAACTTCCATTCAAAAATATTTTCAAAATGGGTATGCAGCACTTTGAGCTACTCATCATCTTTGTCCTGCATTTGAATCACAGCATGCATATAAACTATCCAGCTTTGAAGTGTGACTCAAGAACCCCAAGACACGTGAGCTAAGTTAATTCTTTCACACACACAATATGCAGCCCTTAAGGCTGAGGCTTTGATGGGCCCTTTCCAAGGTCCCTAAAGCCCAGTTTGGGCTTTAGAAACTGTTGCAGACTAATGGTCATTTTTGTCCAGTTCTTTCTTCTAGTGTCAATGCAGTACACATAAATCTTAAAAGTGTTTGAAAGTAACAAAACACTTCCCTCTAATAAGAAACAAAGACCCACATGCAATTTGAAAGGTCTATAGCTGTTCATGGGTAGCAAGAGATCATGCAGTGAATGGATGCATGCATACATTCTTTCCGGGCTGGCAAGGAAAATGTAGGGCCTGTTGTAGTTACAGTCCTTCCCTTGTCTGGGGCTGAGGTGGGGTTCTTTTGGTTTGTTTTGGTTGGTTTGATTTCTTGGGGTTGAGTGTGTTTGGTGTGGGGTTTTTTTGGTTGGTTGGTTGGTTTCGTTGTGGTTTTGGTTTGGTTTTTTGTTTGTTTGGTTTTTTTGTTGTTGGCAGTGAGTGGTTGGTTTTTTGGTTTTTTTCGATGCATAACATACATGCAAGTATGCACCTAGAATGAATAGCGGGTTTGCTATCTGCCTTCATGAGATTATTTCTATAAATGCACAAGCATTTGGAATTGATTGGTAGATTCAAATTGATATTTTTATTTTATTTTTTTTAGTACTGTGATAGTCAACTGAATAAATATTTAAATAGTGCTTAATAAGGCAGGGGACGGGTACCGCTATTGCCTAACCAGTTACGTATGGTCAAAGTTGCTGCTCCTGACATACTTTCTGCTGTTCTATGTATGTTTGACCAAGTAACAGCCAGCTCATGTATGTTTTCTTAAAGGTGTGAGTCTATAACTTGTGCTTGCAGATGCAATGGCTTTTCCAGAGCTGTTGGCTTAGTCTGCATTTGAAATATATAATCCTTTGTGTTTGGATTTGGTTTTCAATATATATACATATACACATATACAAATATATATATATTTGTAATTTCCACCATAAATTTTAGGGGATTAAAAGTCCCAAGATTATATATATAGGAATCTAAAATAATGGGATCATAAAAGGTGGGGGAGGGAAAAGTCCCATCTGCAAGCAATAAGGAAGTTAAAAATAATTTTTGTTGGCTTCTGTGTATGAAAATGAGTACCATACTATTTTCATTGTTAACAATTCGATGTCATGGTTCATGTGCACAGTGCTTGCTAATTCTGTTAAAGCACTATTTTCTCAGATAGGCTTAGTCTGATTTTGTGAAGGAATAAATTATACCCTGGGAACCTAATATTAACAATATGGGAAGGCTCCAGAGATTATGCAGCAAATATTGGTACTTGCATGCAGATTAGAAAGTATTTTTACTCTTATTAGTTGAGCACAGCAATTTCATCAGCTTGTATACTGCCTAGCTGCTTCCCTTTGTTGCTGACCTGTAACTGACTGATTCCTGTTTGCTACTGGAAATTGTGATATTAGCACATGACTTGAAGAGAAAATTAAGATATTATTTTCTGCTTATTTATAGCTCTATTAGCTGTTTATCTGGTTGAATGGAAAATGTTATGTCTGTAAAGGTTTATGCAGAGTGTTATCAATCTGAAATGTCAGTTTAATTAAGCCTTTGAATGGTAGCAGACTGCTTTGTAATTTAATAATTGCATATTGTTAAGACTGTTGCTACATTTGTGTTCAAAGACTCTTTACCACTTGTCTTAAATGCTGATGTATTACCATTGGTTTTAATGTCATTTGATAGCGTGTATGGTTTGTGTTTTAGATGTGACATCCAAATAGAAACAGTCCTATTACATCTGGAACTGTTTAAGTGCTATTTATCACCTCTGTGAAGGAGAAACAGAGGATTTATTCCTTCATATGTAATAAACTATAAATTTGACCTCACTTCTTTCTTTCACAGATGCAGAACTAGTGAACTCCAAATTTGGAAAGAAAAAAGACAAGAAATTAAAAAGACAGGAGGTAGCATAGAGCTCTGGATTACCGATTCCATTTGCGTTCTTTGAAGGGCTATATCCTACCTGTGAGATTGGTGTTTGTATCTTAAGCTTTACCCATCTTTGACCAAAACTATAATCCAAATTGGTTTATGTTTCCAGGCATCTTTTAGACTTGAGACCTGCTTCATTTGGAGATCTTTACCCTTTAAATTAACACTAGAAAAGATAGTATTTTTCCTTTTCTGACTAAGTGTACATTCTTGCTGTCTCCCAGACCCTGTCATTCCTTTTGAAAAAGCATCAATCTTTCCCGAAGTCTTGGAGACATTCTCCTAAGAGCTCCAGCCCTTCCTGTGATTTAAATGCATTCCTAGCCAACTTGACAGCAGTAGGAAAAAACCCTCACAGGTGTGAAGGCCAAGCATTCATCTCCATTTGGGATTAAGACTTAGTCTGTGGTCAGGCATCCCAGAAATTGCAGCAGCAATACAAATGTCAAATACTGCACTCTGCAAGTAACATTACCCAGGCTACATCATGACCTTCTTCACTGTAACACGCCATAAAAAAAAGGTAGAGTGGAGCAAGGAAATTTAATTTATTTATTTACAAAATTAAAATCTAATTTACATAGTAGAAGAAAAGATACTGGCATGTCTTCTCATGAGAGGAGGAACAAGAATCCACATTATTACAGCTCACTCCCATACAGCTACAGCTCTGTTCTGCCAGAGAAGACTGTGGCTCAAGGCTCTCTCAGGAGCATCTTTAATAAATTTCCCTATGAAAAGTCACTTCAGATTGTAATTTATGATGCTTAATATAAAAACATTAAATTCTTTGGTTACCAAGAAGGCCATAACCCAGTTCCTTAACACAGGCAGCATTGGACACACCTCAAGCTAAACGTGGGAAGATTTCGGGTATCACCAGCCATGGAACAGGACTGCAGCAACGGGCAAACCCTGCAATTACAAACAGAAGAGAATAAATGCAAGTTAAGTACATATTAAAGGAAAAAGTAAATAATGTCCAAATTAATCCAGTAAGGGGGATGCAGTTTTCATGTTCAGATTCTTGGACGGTTCCAGCAACACGCTGCCTCTAACAGAAGGACAGAGAATAAGCGATTTTTAAGGCAGTATGATAAACGCTAGTGCATTTTATATCATATTAATTACAGGAATATTCTTAACGAGCAGAAATTGCCGCCCTCGGGTACGAGTCGCAGGCAGGGCACCCCGGCGGGCAGCGAGACGCCTCAGCAGCCCCGGCCCGGGGAGCGGGAGCGCCGCGGCGGGCAGTGATGACGTCAGGAGTGCGCCGGAAGCCACCTGACGGGAGGTCGGCAGGCGCTCCGTGTTCCCGGTGCCGCCGGTTCTCCCGGCTCGGCCAGGCCCGGCCTCCCCCGCCCCTTGCAGCGCTCGGCGCTCCTCAGGCCCCGGGCTCGCCCCCTTTCCTCCCGCCGCGGGTGCCTGTAGGCTGTGGCGCGGGCCGCGGAAGTGCCGGGAGCCGGTCCTGCCGTGGAGCGATGGCTGCAGGGAAGCCCCAGCCCGGTCCGGGCTCCGGGGGGCCGCGCGAGCAGTGGCGACTGCCCGCCGAAGGACACCCCGCGCCGGGCCGACTCCTGAGGTGAGCGGCGCGGAGTCTCCAGCCTTCGGCGTGCTCTTTGTGTGCGGAGGTACCTGGGGCGGGCGAGGGGAGCCGATCGCGCCGGCTGCGGAGCGCCTGGGAAACAGCCTCGTGCACGGGGCTCCAGCATCGCTTTCGGCGGCCCTTAATTTCAGTATTAGCTTCACATATTGAATACAACAAACACCTTAGAGCTTACCGGATTTTTTATTCAGAGACAGCCTGTTAGAATGTTTTAAAGAGAACACAGGCCTATCTGAACAGCAGATGTGCTCAGCTATATGTGCTGAGGAAAACTGTCAGCAGTTAAAAGTTACTGTATGAACTTGTGACTCGATAGGGGCAGCTGTTTCTGTGCATTTGACACCCAGAACTTTCTTGTGTTTTTTATCAATAATGGCATGCCATGTGCAGCCTTTTATAGTGAAGACTGTACTTTTCTGTACTACTATGCCCTGTTAAGAGGTGTACTCTAAGATCTTATTCTATGAAGGTGAAGTGTGTACAAATAAACATACTGTTGAGTCCCACTCAGATTCCTCAATTCTTGCCATTTGGGAGCTTCCATTAAATTCAGACAGTTGTCTAGTGAATGGAATTAGACCTTCCAGAGAAAATAAATAATTATGATTTTTAAACTGTTTACCTGACATTTGTCTTGCTAATCAATGGTTCCAGGAAGCTGAGACGCCACAGGATAGTATAAGTACATGCAGATCATGTATTTCAGGAGGTGGTATTCAATTTCACAGTTAGTGCTCAGTGGAAATAAACATGGAAAATAGGAAAAAAGACAGAGGAGGGGTTTTTTTAATGCATCTAGGTCAAAGTGGTGCAACCCTGTCAAAACTGATAATAGACCAGCACAAGCTCAGGTCCTTACCCAAGCCAAATTCAAATATGACTAATGTATCCTTCACCCAATTTGTTGGACATCTCTTTGTATCTTTTTTAAAAATTACTAGCCACCTGCTTTGTGTTTAAAATAGTTCAGGAGAAAGATACGAATAAGTTCTGTCAGTAACTAGCTTATTGCTCTGCTTATGTGCTTTGGTTTTTTTCTTTTATCAGTATAATCCATGAGTAAACTAAGACAGTGTTTACTTGTTATAATAGGTTTAAAACTTAAACTAACCTTTACCTTATTGGACTCAGAATTTGCAAGTGTTAACCTAAAACAAGAAAGATGTTAACATTCATAATGAATACTAACATTCACTACCTGCATACAATTTACTTTTAAGTCTGATGGGGGACAAATGATAGTTCAAAGTGCATGCAAATGCTTAGTCCTGAATACTTTAAAAAGCATTTGTTCGCTTCATTCTATGTGTTAACGTGCCATTTGGAATACTGATGTACCAGTAATAAAGATATGATTCTTACCTTGTTTTCTGAACAGAACTAATACAGTATTTTGATGTATCACAGGTAAATTTTTCCATAACCTTATGGAGAAAAAGGACTTTGAAGCATGGCTTGATAACATTTCTATTACATTTCTTTCTCTGACGGACTTGCAGAAAAATGAAACTCTGGATCACCTGATTAGCTTGAGTGGAGCAGTCCAGCTCAGGCACCTCTCCAATAATTTAGAGATTCTCCTCAAGAGGGACTTCCTCAAACTTCTTCCATTGGAACTTAGTTTTTATCTGTTAAAATGGCTTGATCCTCAGACCTTACTCACATGTTGCCTCGTCTCTAAGCAGTGGAACAAGGTTATAAGTGCCTGTACAGAGGTGTGGCAGACTGCATGTAAGAATCTGGGTTGGCAGATAGATGACTCTGTTCAGGATCCTCTACATTGGAAGAAGGTTTACCTAAAGGCTATTTTAAGGATGAAGCAACTGAAGGACCACGAAGCCTTTGAGACATCCTCTTTAATTGGACACAGTGCCAGAGTATATGCACTTTACTATAAAGATGGACTTCTGTGTACAGGTAGGAAGGACAGACAACTTGGAGTCTTACAATTCTTTATTTTCTCTTCCCCTCCTATGATTATTGACAGTTTTGTTTTCCTTTACCAGACAGATTATTTTCATAGTGCAAATGCAGTTTAGATGATTCAAAATTACTTTTTTTTTTCAATTTCTGAAACACCTGCTGCACTAATAAACCCATTAGTCACTTAAATAAGAAAACAAGGAGATCAATTTCTCTGTTAGTTAAAAAAATAGTAACAGCACGTATCATTGTCCCTGCCCATGGCAGGGTGGTTAGAACTAAATGATCTTTAAGATCCTTTCCAGTCCAGAACATTCTATGACTCTGTTCATGCTGTTGCTATTAGTAAGCTCATTTGAGAAGTATGGATATGTTAGTTATCCTCTAGGAGGATAACTTTCAGGTAAAGGGGCCTCGTTTGGGCTGTTTGAGCACTTCAGTCTCCCAAAGTGTGGCAGAAAAAGTCCTCTATCTTCTTCCTTGAAACAAGACTGTAAGCACTTTCAGTTCTTAACCTAAGTGCTTTATGAAGACATGTAAACTAGATTTAACCTTGCTACTAGTCTGACTTGCACATAATTTCAGCTTCCTCCCTGAACACTGCAGATTCCAAGATTTCAGTTTGAACTTAAGAATACAGACAGAACATATATGAAGCATTAAGTGTGAAAGAACAGTAACAGAATTACAATGAACTGCTGTTAGAGAATATTCCAAGGATTTCCCAATCATTTGAGATGACAACATTATATGCTAAGTTGAGAATCCTGACTAAGTACTCCCACATTTGTTGGTACTGTAAGATGATTACTAGAAACCAACAACTTAAACTGAGAGAGCTGGGACTTTTTATCTTGAAGAAGATAGGGCTCAGGATGTTATCAGTACCTGAAGTGGGGGTGCAAAGAAGAGGGAGCCAGGCTCTTTTCAGTGGTGCCCAGTGATGGGACAAGAGGCAGTGGACACAGACTAAAACACAAGAGGTTCCCTTTAAACACTTTTTTAATGTGAGAGTGATTTTACTTTTCTTACTGTGAGAGTGATTGAGCACAGGTTGCCCAGGATGGTTTGGAGAATCCATCCTTGGGCTCACTCAAAAGCTGTCTGGTCATAGTCCTGGGCTGTGGGTTGCCCTGCTTAGTAGCGGGACTGGAAGAATTGACCTCCAGAGGTCACTTCCAACCATAACCATTCTGTGATTCCGTGTAAATGCTATGTTTATAACGAACAAAGATGAGTATAGGATTGGAAATATTATTTACTCTTTGCTTCCAGTTATCCTGTTCTTTTATATTCTAGGATCAGATGACTTGTCTGCAAAACTGTGGGATGTAAGCACAGGTCAGTGCATATATGGTATCCAGACACACACTTGTGCTGCAGTGAAGTTTGATGAACAAAAGCTTGTCACAGGATCTTTTGATAACACAGTAGCCTGTTGGGAATGGAGCTCTGGAGCAAAAACACAGCATTTTAGAGGACACACTGGTGCAGGTATGTTGAAATTTTCAATTTGTAATTTCACCAGTCAAGTAACGTATCATCATCAAACAAATTATAATTTAGTTAGCTCTTTGCACATTAGCTTTTTTGATTTTTATAGGCTCTGTCCTCAGTCACTTGAATCACCTCAGTTCCCCCATAGCAGGGGAAGCGACCAGAACAGATCTAAATCTGTCCTCGAATATGCCAGAGCTTATCTTAGCCATGTAGTATTTTGCAGTTCCATGGAAGTAATACTAAATGCCATGGTTATTCAGTAGTTTCATGTCTACCAAAACGATGCAAACCTTAGATAACATATGGCCGTGACCATTCTTTATATCCCCAGACTGTAGATCAGCTTACAGCAAAGAGCAGAATAGGACCTGGGAATTTGTATTTGCATTTCCCTCATAATTAAATTCTCTGTCCTCTTCTTCAAAATATCCTCAACTCAGCTGTAGGTCTGTTCCCCTATGAGTAAAGAGATCTATCAAATGTGCTAATCCTGCTGAAATTGTCTTACTAGAACTCTGGAAATAAGAACTAGTTACACTGCCATAATCCAGCCATTAAGGAACCACTGATGTAAATGCTCTTAATTTGGACAAAACCCTCAGTAATTTTGCAATGTAAACTTAAGAATCCAGAGCAACAATTCACGTATACAGTTCAAGAACAACAGTTAAAGATGAAGTAGCACATGAATTTAGAGGCTACTAAATTCATAGGGAGGCTACTAGTTAGTGTCTCACAGAAGAACACAGAAACTGATATTCCTTACTTAGTATCTCTTTGCTTGTAGTTTTTAGTGTGGATTACAATGATGAACTTGATGTTCTGGTCAGTGGCTCTGCAGACTTCACTGTGAAAGTATGGGCCTTATCAACAGGAACGTGCCTGAATACCCTTACTGGACACACAGAATGGGTCACTAAGGTGGGAATATTGATTTCTAATTAATCTCGCAAACACTTGCACTGAATTTGTAACGTGTTCTAAATTTTGTTTTTCTAATCCTAACCCTGCAACTAGTTGTAGAATCTGGAGAACATCTGGAAATTCTGCAAAATAATATTTCAATAGGAAAAATAAAGTAAGCTATAATTAAACTTTTCAGACCATTGAAGATATTTCTATTCCAAAGCAGCTGAAGTAAAATTAGGAATCAGTGTTTGATTCAAAGACTGAATAAAAATTGGTTCTGAAAGAATGCTGCTTTAAGAATGATGTAAAAAAATCTAATGATCTTGATAACAAAAATCTAAGCATGAAACAGTATTTTTCTTCTGATTATTTCAGAACTTGGAAGATCGGGGGTGACTCTGCAGGTGAAGGGTGTATGTGTGTTTATTAATAGAGTAAATTGGCACTAGCAGGAACAATAAAAGCGTAAACTGGTTTTCTTTCAGTTGCTAAAAGTATTTGTGTTGCCTTTATACAAGGATACACTATGCAGGTGGTTAGTGAAGTGACAAATACAAATGAAAGTTTTGTTATTTACCAGCATCGACATAAATTATTGCATCCTTCAATTACAGGTAGTTTTGCAGAAGTGCAAAGTCAAATCTCTTATGCATAGTCCTGGGGATCATATTCTCCTAAGTGCAGATAAGTATGAAATCAAGGTATGTACTATATATATATCACATATATATCATTTTGGTACACAGGGAAATAAAGTGCTTGAGTACTTTGCTGAAGTTTACAAATAATATAAGGCTTTATTTTCTCCCATATTTTCTGCTTGTGAGGCTGCATACAAGGCATGAAACTCTTTGGAAGCTAATTTTTCAGTGCTTATCTTAAGCACTAATTATCAGTGCTTATTTAAACGATTGCTCTACATGAATGGTAGTGCAAAGAATCGGTGCTTTCAGTGCATGCCTGATGTGCTAACTTGACAGTGAAGCACTTAGCTGCAAGTACTGTTGCTGTTGGGGACTTTGGGGTTGGAGAGTGCTGTAAGTTTGTGGCTATGGAAGTGTTTCATAACTGAAACGCTGTTAGATTTCTGTCCCAGTTGGATGGTTGGGGTTTTTTTTATTTTTTTTTTTGGCCATTCTTTAAAGCATCCATTTTCACTGGAGTTTTTTAGGCTAGAAACAACATATACTGCAACAATAGTGTTAGACAAGTCACTTGGAGAATTGATTCTCCTACCTAAAGAAGATAAATATATCTGAAAAAACACGCACACATTTACCTGATGCCTGGAGAGACTGTGAGGCTTGCTGTGTAACAGTTTATAATGTGACTTTTTTATGGTCTTAAACTGTGTTTCAATTGCAGATTTGGCCTATTGGAAGGGAAATAAACTGCAAGTGCTTAAAAACACTGTCTGTTTCTGAAGATCGCAGCATCTCCCTACAGCCCAGACTGCACTTTGATGGTAAATACATAGTGTGCAGTTCAGCACTAGGACTGTACCAGTGGGACTTTGCCAGCTATGATATTCTCAGGTAAACCTTCCAGTTTAGGATTCAGTGTTCTTTAAATAAATAAGAAGTAGAACATACTAGTTTTAATGACTTACTTTAGATGGGACCCAAAGAATCTTGATAAAAATTCTGTAAACATCTTACTTCATGCATATTGTCAGGTTAAATTCTAATTTCTTATTTGATAATACAAATCACTTGATTGCTGTTTTGGTTTATGGCCACATGGTACTCCTCTTTCACATTTTCATTCTGTAAGCTGAAGTGTTTCAATATAGAGTTAAATCAGACTTCAGTGCCAGGAGTTGTGAACGGGAAACTGTAGTGACCCAAAGCTAATGTTGCCATAGAGACTGCTGTAAGAGAACCAGGCAGACATTTCTGAGGGTCCTTTGATCAGACAAGAAATTAAAAAGACTTTTTCCTTACAGCACTACTGATCTATCATTCTTGATAATGCTGTGGAATGGTAGTGAAATCTATCAGACTGCAGTAAAGGATCAAACATGATGGCATTCTGTTTCCATAAAAAGAATGAAGCTGTATCAATTAGAAATGGTGGCATCAGACTGTAACTTACTAAAGAAAAAAGTGCATTTCAGAACTGCTAGCAGTTAACTCTTAATTCAAATGGCCTGAATATTTGGGGAGTGTCTACCATTGAAAGATCTACTCCTAAAGACATGCTTCTTATCAGTAAGAGTAACTGGGTAATTTCACCTCTCAGTTCACCCTCCCATCTTTCAAAAGAGAAAGATGTTCTCTTACTGGTGCGAATGGATTTTCAGCTCCATACGTTTTTGTGCCTCAATTCTGTGCTTTATGTAATGCTATGATCAAATGTACAGCCAGTTGTGGAAACCTCAACTCTTTAATTTCTTTTCCAAGTTTTATTTAATAAGGGAAAATATCGTAAAGATATTGGGGAACTAACAAATATTTTTCTTTCTCCCCAGGATGAAAATGCTTAACTTAGCATAAAGCTATATCAGTAAAACAGCATTCTGTTAAGGACCAGTCTTGGATGATTTATCTTACCTGCCTATCACAATAAGGCATTTCTGTGTTTTACTTCTGCCTTTTAAAAGAGTGGTCAAAAGATTAGCAAGATGTTTTACCTCTTTAAGATATTGAGACATGAAATCCATATGGAAATTTATTGTAAAACACGATTACATTTGTTCTTCTGTGTGTATCTGGAAACAAGGCTTTTTTTCCCTTGAGCTCTGCAAAACAGTCCCTTTTAAACCCTAACTTTTATTTATGTTCAGAAGGGTCTGTCCTGAATGCACAAAGTCAGAACTGAAACCACAGGCCTGACTGCAGCTAAGTGTCAGTTGCTTAATTTGAAAAATTTGCATCCAGTTCTTGCTAAATTCTTTCAGAAGGGTGAGTATAGACACCTAAGGATTTGGTTTAGTAATTCAAGCTCATGACTGCATTGTGAGTTTCTAACACTGTTTTCTTGTCTTCTAGGGTTATCAAACCTCCAGACTTCTTAAATGTGTCCTTGCTGGGCTTTGGAGAGATATTTGCTCTACTATTTGATAACAGATACCTGTATATAATGGACTTGAGGACAGAAAAACTGATAAGCCGCTGGCCACTACCAGAATATAGAAAGTCAAAGAGAGGTTCAAGTTTTTTGGCTGGTGAAATGTCTTGGTTAAATGGACTAAATGGCCAAAATGATACGGGCTTGGTTTTTGCCACCAGTATGCCAGACCATAGCATCCATTTGGTGTTATGGAAAGAACATGGCTGAAAAGCTCACATATGCAGAATCTTCAGGAATATATGGACTGTCAGCAGCGTGTCCATAAAATGAGACTTTGCATGAACCAAAGTTGCGCACCCAATGGTATCATCATGCAATGCACAATCATTTACTTTTATTTGGGCATTTGGGAACGGGTTGTTTTGGACATAATGCAATACAGCATGCTAACAGTATTCACCACAACATTTTGTCTATACTCATGTTTAAATATACCTATTTGGGTTCTGAAGCATAGCTTGTAATGTTTAAACCATTCAAGTCTGCTATCAAGTCTGAAATGAAGTAGTGCTTGACCTGACTTCTGACTATTTTTTTGTTGTTGAAACAGAAGGTGAAGCTACTATTTTAGAACCATAGGCTTTTATACATCTAACAGCAAATACTGGTTACAGTGCATGGCTGCTTAACAAAAATGAGAAGATAGCAAACCTTTTCTATCTCCAGAATCTTTCTCCAAAATGTTTTTCTTTCTGGTAGCTTTAAATACTTAGCCTTTGAAATAGAAGAATCAAATGAGCCCTTTAACTAGGATCAGATGTTAACAATAATAATTTCTTTAAGTTCAGGAACATGTCAATATGATTTCTCCTCAGCAAGAGCTTGCCATCGCAGTTAACCGCAGAGAACCTCTGACAGTGTTCATCATAACTCAGAATGGCTTGATCAGTATTTTATAGTCCTTATTTCCTGTAGTTTGTGTTAGAACATAATTTAGTTCACAGGTAGGTAGAAATATAGTGAATAGGAAGGTGATTTCGATCTCTACAATAAGTCACTTTCTTATATTAAATTATGTCTACCAGCCATTCACTTTTTCCAGAAGTTGCAGTTAACATAATGCACTTAAAGTACTTGCTACATCTAGAGTTGGAAAGCAGGGGCAAATGACAGAATGCCACATCTCTGGGAAAAAAAAAAAAAGAAAAAAATCAAAAGTCTGCCGGAAAGCACAGGAGTTGAAAAAAGGTCTTATTGATCATCAGAGACCTGACGTACAGAAGGTAACTGCTGAGTAGCAAATACTTGTTCACATACTTTTGTGCTATTTAACATGTACTTAAAAGCTGTATCTATGACATCACGTGCTTTAGAAACGCTTTAGGTTGGTTTCCCCTCCTCCCTTAAAATAAAATCTCCCCTTAATGTCTTTTTTTTTTTTACACAACATGAAAACAGGAGTTTTCATGAAGATTGGCTCATGTCCTTGAAAAGACAAAACTGTTCGCATTACTGTTGTTAATATGATTTTTTTCTTCCCACTCTCCAAGGAGACCCAATTTCATACTTAGTACTGAATGAAGGCCAGGGTTCCCCAATGTCTGCAGTATTAATTACACCAGTGGGAGTTTTCATATGCAAGAATCAGTATTTGAGTGATGCAATAGGAATTGCATGAAGTCACAGTGGAGCACTGTCTCTTAAATTCAAGGCCAGAGTCTTAAGCACTCAGTTTTCCACCTTTATTCATACCAATTTACTTTGAAAAATGTTTCTGTAGTCAAGGATTTTAAAAAATTGAACCCAAATTCACAACTCTCAAGTCAAACTGCACTCAAAAGTGAAGAAAGCTTACATGAAGTAGAAAGCTTTCAATTACTTGTCTTGACACCAAGTTTTCATCATTCTTAATGTAGGAGTAACTACACTGTGTATGATGTGTGTGGTAACTCAGCTTCCTCTGAAGGAGCCACCTGTAAAACAGTGTGTTAACTGAAAGATTAAACAGGAGCATGCCAGAAATGTCATTGTACCCAGATCAGTGAAACAGGAAAATGTGGGTAACTACTTTGTTAGTGACCTTGATGATGCAGAATCCAGAGGGGTGGAGCACAAGATGACTGAGAAACTGAAAGCCAAGTTCAGCCTTCCAGAAAGAACGGTGAGGAAAAGGAAGGTGGTGGTGGGCAAGGGGAGGGGAGGCCCTGCTACTGTCTCCAGCTAACTAATAAGGAACTAAAAGAAGACAAAGTCAGACTCATACAGCAAGACAACGGCCAATTGTCACAAACTGCAACAAGAGAAATTCTCTTGTTAGAGGTTAGGTTAAGTCGGGAACAGGTTGCCCAGAGAGACTGTGTGTCCAGCCAGCCTAGACAAAGTCCTGAGCAAACCATGCTATGAGTTGGACTTCCAGATGCCCTTTGCAAACTACATGAGTCTAAACTTCTAAGTGGACCTGTTACTAAGCAAGACAGTACCCCTGCAGCAGGCACCTGGGCTGTAAACACAGCTGCCAGTTTGTTGATACAAACTTTCGGAGACATTGCAGCCACTCCGAAGCAAATGCTGCAGTTAGCCAAAAGCTGTGAAGTGGTAGTTGAAAAGGAATTCTGCCACAGGTATTTCACAAGTTGCAGAAAAGTTTAAACTAAATCAGAATTCTAAATCAGAACTCTAAATTTTCCTTTTCTACATTGCCCCAGAGTATGCAAGCAGAAACCACAATGACAAGCATCCAGTACACACTATGCTGCTCTTCTACCCTTTTAGTTTTACAAATGAAATTTTAACCAGTAACATAGCAGCTAATAATTATGAACACAATTAGCAAATAGTTTTTTAAAGACTGCCTCTTGAAGACCTCTAAGTAAAGTTCCTCTTGGACATCTGCTAGCTAATAATACTAATCTAGTACTGACAGAGCTCCTTAAGGGTATGTGCCACCACAAAATAGATGAAGAGATGAAAGAGTGACACTGGTGTAGAAATATAAAAAAGCAAACCTCTCACACACTTCCCTCTGTCAGACACCAGTGTCAGACTGACTGCCCTCAGATGTGCCTTCAAATGAATGTTCTAATACAATGCCACAACAGTACAGCACATACAGCTCTGGGGACTTATCAAACAGAAAACATATGACTGAAACCATGGAACTACACTGAGGTTTTTTTGTTTGCTTTGCTTTCCATCTGACCCTTCAGCAGAAGTTAGTAACTACTTGGCACTATTTTTAGATAAAGGTTGGAAAAGATGCAGCTTCTGTACCCTTACCACCTACACAAGGAAGCAATATAATTCAACTTACCCACCACATAATGGACTAAAAAAATGCAACTCATGCCTAAATTTCATCAAGAAACATTTTCTTATGAGGCTTCAAGGTCCCAAAAAAAACCCCAACAAACTAACATGTTTCATAAACAGTTGTTCAGCCATCCATTTTTTTCCTCCTCGAAATAGCTTCTTTTCAGTTCACAAAAGTCTCTTCAACGCCAGGCTGTTTCCCTTGCCTCTGTTTTAAACCTTTCCAACACAATTCAGCACTTACCACTTAAGTAATTCAGAACAACTTTGGGTAATTAGAGTGATCACTCTTCTTCTTAAACTTACATGTCTCAAAAACCCAGTTGAACAGACACTGGGATCAGCAAAACTCCCAACAGCTGTTTAGTGTGACAATACATCACCACTTTAACAGACACTATTTCCAAGAACATGAGGGGTTAATTTTTTTACAGTTGAAATGTAGAGCTAACAAAGTAATTTACCTTTTACTCAATTGGTGCATACAAATTTTGTATCCAGTGACATACAAACTTCAAGAATTAAGCAACTTAGGTTTAATACTAATGACTATAGCTGTATTTCTAGCACAGTTGAAAACTGATTTGCATTATTTGAATCAGTTGAGAAATACTGATTTTTTAAATTTATTTTTTTAACTGAAAACAAATTTTACATTTTACAAGAGTGCAATCTACATTGAACTTTAATATGATTAAATGACTCCTGGCTCTGCTATAGATTCCCTAAATAATCACTGCAAAATGTAACCTTCATGTGGAAATCATTTTGATGTGCTCTTTAACCAATCTCCTCTGCCTTCCCACAGTAAGGGTGGCTCTCCACTTTCCCTCCTTAGAACTCAGGTTTCCCTTTTGAACTTACAGTATGGTTTGAGATAGCACCTTGTTAACATTCATGATTAATGATGAGTTGTATCTCCACAGGGCTGTATCCCTGACAAGGGATTCTCTGGGGAGGTCTCTTTGAAGGGGCTTCCGACAGTGATAAATGAGGGCAACATCCATGGGAACATTCACACTGTCCCCATAGGCATGTAGGACAGAGTGGACAGAAGTCTGAATCACCTTTTGTGGATCAACTATCATCTTCCTGGGATTGATTACATCTTTCCTGTCAGGCTCTCTGTGAACATGCTGTAATATGTTAACACCTGGCACAGTATTCCAGGACGAGATGTTGAACATGGGAGTAGAGATGGTTTCTGGGAAGATATGGTTCTCGAAGAGGAAAATGCCAGTCCCTGGATTTTGTTCCTGAAGGCTGCTCATCATTGTTTTCCAGTTTGGATGCTTAAGAGGAAGAATTATTTCATCGGCATCATTAAGAACCACAAACTTGCTCCTTTGCATGTTACGGTATATACAGTCATTTAGAGCTGTGATTTGTCCGTAGTAGCCAATGTGTGTTCCATCTTGCATGAAGTGCCATCTAGAGGAAACCTTGAGGTGTGAGTTTATCGGCCAGGGAATTATCTCTACAGTTCCTTCTTCTATATAAAACTTCAAGACTTTCTCCATCAGATGGCTGCAGTTGTTCTTATAGATCACCACTTTCTGTGCTCCAAGAATCTTGTACATTTCCAGACTCTGTATGAACTGCAAGACATTGTTGTAGTTTCCAAACATGGCAGAGATGCACACAGTGAAGTCAACAGAAAAGGGCTCAGGCTTGCGGTTTTTAATTTCAAACCTTGGCAGCTGGTCAATATTTCCATGTGCAAACGGATGAATTGATACATGCGTTGGGTCACAGTTTTCAGGTTCCAAACAAACTATATCTGCTGCACCATAAGGGAATCCAAATCTATCTGAGTGAACATCAATTTTTGCATTTGATACATAGATCTTTCCATTGGGCTGACAGCAGAACCAGCAGTATAGTTGTTTCACATCTTCGTGGTGAACAATCCCAATCACACGAGTGACTTTGCTTTCTCTGTCATCAAAGTATGGGGATATAATAAAAGTTTTGTTATCTTTTAATGGTGTTATTGTGCTATTGGCAATTTCCCCTCTACATTTGCTACCTTCTTGAATTACTTTTGGCTGGTGAGAAAGTCTCTGCAAGCTAAGATAAGAAACTGTGACCATTGAAGTTAGAGTAATAATGCACACAGCAGCAACAAAGTAAGATTTTTTCCTGCCACACAACATTCTGAATTTATCTAAAGGTGGATGTAAATTTCTTTGTCCTTGTACTTTATGTTGCCACATCTGCAGAAAAGAAAATACGTAGTGTATGAGATAATATCGACTCATGATAATTGCTCAAGAATTTCACAAATAAGATGGGGGTAAATCTCTATCATTTTGCACTGACTTAATCAGAGACCCAGCTACTGTGCTTTTATGTAAAATCAGCCACAGAACACACCTTTAATGGTATGGATGATACTGCATGTGACACTCTGAATGCCTCCATTTGTCAGATGTCTGGAGCAGTTTCTGTACATGGAGGGGTCTGTAGGAGAATATAACAGAGGTCTATATACAGCAGCACAAGGAGTAATTATTAATAATTATTATTAATCAATATTTTCTATAATCCAAATTTTAGAATAACCAATTTAATAATTAGGCAGTAATTCTTAAAGCAAAGCAAAACTTTTGTTTCCCCTACAGCGTATATTATGTAAAAAAAATCCTTGCAACCAGACTTCTCACAGACAAGCAAGAGGCTGATATATAAATTAAATGTATATAGAATTAATCAAGTTCATAATAAACATACTAATTGGGGATTGCACACAATGGTTCAGATATAATTGCTAATTTATAAATTTCCTAATTTGCAGTTCACCACAGATGAGGCAATACATACGGAGGAAGGTCAATTCATACAATCCAGCAGTAGACAGGTGAAATCTATGCAGGTAATAAACTTATTCTCAGTTGGCAGCTCTACCCTACTTAGCACTGTACAAGGAAGGGCTTGCAGGAAAGGTCACCACATATTAATGCTCACTGGAGATCAGGGCCCCTTCACACTGCTTTAATGCTGGCTCAGCTCCTGGAACATTTTGGTGGTAGGCTCTTACACTCCTGCTGCTGCATGGCCACAGTCTTGAGCAAGTGTGAATGCCCAGACTGGAGCTCAGGGCACTCTCAAGCAGTAATTTCTGCAAATGGAGCTCAGATTGAAGTTTTCTCTACAAATTCATCTTTAGGCATTGAGATATGATCCATAAACAGTAAAGTAACAGCAAGTCTCTTCAAAGGCCTGCTTGTATCACAAGGATCTTTGGAAAAAGTGTGTCCCAGATTAATCAAATTCACGCCAGATCAGAAAACTAGACTGGAAGAAGAGTTTCCCCAGCTGCCAGCAAGAAGTGTGGGGTAAAATGCCAACACGAAACAAAGCGATGCTGTTGCAGAGATGAAGAAAATGTTTCTAGTAAGCAAAAAATAATCATTCATGCCTTCAGAATAATTTAAAATATTTTCACAACTGCTCTTTCATGAGAAAGCCAAGTAAGGAGAACTACAATCACAACATACTCCTTAAAATGCCCCATTTGCCAAGGGTTATGAGTTACAGCAGCCTTTGCCAGCTACCAAGAAACTGCTTTACAGACTGGAACAGTCACAGGGCACCAGAAAACTCACTGTATCCCACTAGGTGCAAAGCAGAAAAGGAGCAGCAGAAAGCACTGACTCCTCTGTCTCTGAAACGGAGAAGTCCTTCCCCCAGAAGTTCTTACAATTAGGATCAGAACCGCAAATACATGGTAAGAGTCTGCTACTGTCACATTGATTCAAAGAAACCTTTGAACGATCTGAAAAGCACTTCTATTACAGCCGGGGAATGCAAAGGGGCAGGTGTTCTCCCCAGTGCACTCCCCTGAGCAAAGGAATACCATAGCTTTTTATACAGTTTGAAAGTAGCAAGTTTAAAATTATCTATACACACACTCTTTTTGCAGTCTGCCTTACCTAAATAGACACTTAGTTTTACCTCCTATTCTTACCATTATAGAGTAGTTACATAAAGTTTTATCACTTCAAACAGTTTCAGGTTCCCCACCCCTCTCTATGTGCTAAAAAGCCTTCCCTGTTCCCTAAACTATTTTTATCTTAATTGCCACAGTTTGGGCAGAAACTTTTAAGCAGTTTTACATTTTGCAAAGTCACACTTACATAGCTAAATTAACATAGATAAATTTTATTTCATTTTCTATTTCAACATGACTTCCAGCTGGAGATTTGTGACTGAAAACAACTCAAATTTTCTAAGTCTTTTTATGAAACATTCTAAAGTACAAAAAGTTTCCCCAAGCATTCTCATTCCAAGGATGTTATTATATAAATTAGCATTCTTACAACATAGAGGAGGTCACATTTAACATTTTTTCCTTAGTCTTATCTATTTATGACTTAAAAATATTGTTCAGTCTTATAGAATAGTTTTTAACTAAAGAAATATCAAAACATGTCAACATTAAATAACAGAATCAATTTATTACCTGCTTTTTTCTTCTGCTTTTGCTAGCAGATAATAAACAAGAAGAAATACATCTTTTCAACTGTTTTAAACAGTGAACACTGGAAAGGAAAAAGTACCTTTTAAAGCAGATAGCTGAGTGAAGTTCTGTTCAGTCCTCCATTTATTTTTTGCTAAGGTATTTTGCTGAGATAATCTACCAATTGTTTATTTCAAACAGATAAAAACTTAAATATTTTTAAGGTAAATTGCAAGTATTATTCAATACAGAACAATACAGAGGGAAAAAAATCCTGGTACAATACCTAAGTCAGCTATGGACACACTGTATTTCAGATAGCTGGTGCTCTGTTAATGTCAGTAACAGCAGCCACACCTACTAGAAAAACAAGTTTTCCTTCTCTTGAGCAATGAATACAGTTGTGCCACAAGAACTTAATTTAAATTACAAATGAGTGTAGAGTTGTTGAAGCAAATCAAACATAGGTGATTTTCTTAAGGCTACTTAAGTTTCCTTCTGGAAATTAATCTTTCGTGTCCATATATCCCCAGTTCACACACCTACTTAAAAAGAACTAGAAAAAATATACCATATATCTGTATTTATTGGGCAATAATTTTTTTCCTAACACACTATAGGCCTAGTTCAAATAGGTAAATACAGATCCTGTGAGGACCTGTGAGAGAGTACTGAAACAACAGCAGGTTCTAGAAGCAAAGAAAAAGAGCAAAATCTAGAGCTCAAGACATACCAGAACACAGAATCTTAAAGAAAAGAAATACGCAGTTATTTAAGGAGTGAAAATCATGGTTTCCCCAACATACTCATTAATTTTGACCTCCTGAAATCAACAGCACAGATCCGTAGTCAGAAAATACATAAAGTCAGTGTAATTAGGAGCGTTCAATTTCTTCACTACAGAGAGTACTTGGCAAATTTTAACTTCAAAAGTATGCTTTCAGCATATTTAAAAGGGTTTCTTTTATAAAACCAATGATAATTAAGTCCAATTTTGTATCTTTTAATTCCAATTAGTATGCAAGTAGAACATGATACAAATTATACAAATTTGTTTTAATGCTAAATTTAGCTACTGGTATCGATGGCTACTTTGCAGTATTCCCCCTAAGCAGGCTTTGTTCCTCCTCACTGCCCTGACAGACAGACTGCAGTCATATCACCTCCCAGTCTTTGTATTTGTTACTGTTTCATTAAGCAAGACAAGGTGTTCTAAAACCGCCTCAGAAGAAACACTCTTCCTTTACCAATCACTTCCGCGTGCTTGGCCAAGGTTCAATTAATCTCCAATACAGGAGACTAGAAATCTCTGTCCCTTGTCCATTTGTGCATGACAACTAACAAGCCCTCATCATTGTTGGAAATTTTCTTCCTTAATACATGCCAGGATTACATTTTTTGAAGGTGCATCACATTGCGCAGTTACCTCTGAGCTTGTCATCAGCCAATGATTAATATACATCTGCCCAGCTTGTTGGCCAAGTGCAGTTACACAATGTGTTTTCTTCTGCGGCAAGGTCACAATAAAGAGCTCTTGTCACAGTTACGATCATAGAATGGCTTGGGTTGGACAGGACCTCTAAATATCATCTAGTTCCAGTCTCCCTGCTGTAGGTAGGGGCATATTTCAGTAGATCAGGCTGCTCAAATTAATCACATTTCTTCTTATTTCTTTTGTCACAGTCCTTCTAAAATTTTCTCTCAAAGCTCGTATGGGATCAAGAATGCACCTACAAACTTTCATATACTTAAATCATCTTTTTTTTCCTTCCTAAACCAAGGAATCACTCAGGCTTTAGCCACACTGTACCACTATGCTCACAACACTTTTTAATAAACTCCTATTATAGATTCTTCCAATACCTGGTCTGTCTTCTTAGAATTTTGAAATGGAAATTGTTCTGTATTGCCTTCCAACTAGATGTTGTTTTTACCTTTGCTGCACAGCTTCTACTTCCAGAACTTCTTTTCCGTCATCTGTCTTTAATCCTCCACAACTGACACTGTCCTTACTAAAAGGTGGAACCAAGTGCTAATTTAGTTCAAGAGGCATTTCTTGGTAATTGTTTATCTTCCTCACATGCTCTCCGCATTATGGCCTTCCTTTGTAACTTGTTTTCTTTGCATGGAGACAGCTGAAGACCTTTTAAGCTGCTCATTTCAGTATCTTCACAAAGTTTACACTGAGTGAAATTTTTGATAACTCTCGGTTTATTTATCTCCCAATCTAGGGTAAGGATAGGGGGCAAACTGATAGAGGTGATTGCAGAGCTTCAGTTGCTAATACGAAGTACTGGATTCAGTAGTACAGAAATAATAGACAGCCTAAGCCTTGGTTTACACAGGGCCTAAATAAAAACCCACGACTAACAAACAGCCTTAGTAACTTATTATTTCTGAAAAAAGGTATTTTCTATCCTCTACTTTATGATTTTTGTCAAAAGTAACAACACAAACCACTGGTGCTAAATAAAAATTCCAAATCATTTACCATCTTTATCTAGATTGTCTGTTGCTAATCTTTTCATAGATTACATTTTTCAGAAAGACTCTTTGACACACTGGTGCCCTTCCTCTCTTATAAGATCCAAAGTCAGGAGCATATTGTTTGAAGGATTAAACTGAAGGCAGTATTATTCCACTCCTTATAAAATACTGCTTAAAAAAAATTAAACTGGCCATTTCTATTCTAAATACACAGATGGTAAGCCAGACCAATATACAGTGTTGCCGTATACTTATTTTGTGCCATTAGAACTAACAAACCACACAGTTCCCTGTACACTCATAAACTTCTCCATGACAATCTGCTGTGCATCCCTAAGCAAACTCCTCCTATGGTAAACAATTAGACTTTGTGTCCACTGGAAAAAAAATTGATCAGGCAAAATCAAAATTGCATGACATTTAAAAGATTGTTATTTCATCTTTTTGTCTTTCACACTGTAGTTTTTTTAGCTGGACCAGAGTTAATTTTCTCCACGGTAGCCAGCAGGGTGCTGTGTTTGGTGACCAAACTGAGTGTTTCAAACACATTGCTGTTTATCTATCTCTGAGCAGTGCTCACACAGCCAAGGCCATCTCTGTTTCTCATGTGGCTCCTGTCCCAGAAGTAGGGCAGCACAAGAAGCTTGCAGGGGATACAGCTGACCAAACTGATTCAAGGCCCTTCCCACACCATATGATGCCACACTCAGCAATCAAAGCTGGGGAGAGGAGGAGACACGTGACTGACAACATGTAGCTTTCCAAGTTACCATCAGACCTGATGAAGCCCTGCTTTCCTGGAAATGGCTATAAATGTGCCTGCTAAGGGGACATAATGAATAGATTCCATATTTTGCTTTGCTTGCACACGCGGCTTTGCTTTACCTCTTACACTCTTAACCCATGAATTTTTCCACATTGGCCCTTCTGATTCTCTCCCCATTCCACTGTAAGGGGAAGGGTGAGCAACTGAGCTGCCTAACAGGGTTAACCCACACCACACACTGGAACTACTCTTTAGAGCAGTTATGCATGCTTTAAATCCAAGATTAAAGTCCACGCTTGGCATGTCTTTAGATGTAGACTCAAAAAGTCTGGTTTGGACAATTTGATTTGTACCTTTAACTTACCATTGAGTGGTTAGCACCAGTACCGTAAAATAATGCTGTAGCTGACGACCATCTGATTTTACATTTCTTGAATGGAAATGAACTCCCGAGCCTCTCCTGCGAGCGATGCCAGCTGCAGGAACCCGAGCGGGTGCCGCAGCCCAGTCCCGCCCGGGTCCCGCCGGGCCGACCACGCGCACACGGCGACGGCAGAGCGGGGGCTCTCCCGGCCTTCGGTCCCGCCGCCGCCGCCACCAGCGCCCCGTGCGGGCACCGCCGCGGGAGGTGGGCCGGTGCTACCGGAGCCCTCGCGGCACGGACAGCAGCAGCCGCAAGGCGCCCCTGAGCCGAGCCCGGCAGGTGCGCTCGATCCCGTCATCTGCCGCCCGGCGAGGCGGCGCCGGCTGCGGCCAGAGAGACCCCGCAAGTCCTCGCCCAGGCCGTGCCTCAGGCAGAGCCCCCGCCCGCCGCGGTCCGGGTGGGGCCGTTCGCATCCGCCCCCGCACGGCGCTCCCGGGGCGGCTGCTCGCAGTATCGAGCCGGGCTGTGCCTCCGCACGGATCGCTGGACACGGCACCGGCGGTGGGCGAGCAGCCCCTGCCAGCGGCCCCAGCGGAGCGCGGCCCGAGGAGGCCCATCCGGCGGGCAGGGGAGACTCGGCCGGAGGCGGCGGGAAGCCCGGGGCGGGCGGTGACCTCACCTCTGCGCCTCTGGCCGCGCCCGCTACCGCCCCGTCCCCCGGGGCGTTGGGCAGGGAGGCCCCAGGCGAGACGGGGCGGCCAGTCCTGGAGCATTTCGGGGAGCAAGGTCTGCCCGATCACCCAGGTCCACGTGCCGTGTGCCGGGGAGACGCATCCCTGGAATGAGCGGCATAGATAGCCCAGGTGCAGGAGAAGGACCTCAGCAGTGCCGCACCGTGCTCGGGGAAGTCTCCGGACTCGACCCTGACGCTGAACTGTCACTTACACATTAACTTGTGTAAAATGGAGAAACACAAGCTGAGCATTATATTTTCGAAATCCGAATCAATCTTTAAAAAAGTACTGGGAAATTTGATAAATACACAACGATAAAATCCAGTAGTTTACAGGAGTCCTGTCTACTTTTGGAGACAGACCTGATAGCTGAATCATTCCTACAACAAAATACAATGTTACCATTTGAACGAGTTCCATGGTGGGATACTTTTTTCTATTGTCAAAGGTCATAAGTTACAGACCTTTTTTTTCCCCTGTGAGTATTAGAGAATTTAAACATACAATGCATTTATTGCTGGGGAGAAGGTAGCATTAAATGCGTATGGCAACACCTTTACATTATTACACTTCAAATTGTAGCATAGCCAACACAGTCCACTTTCAAAGCCAAAGATGTGTATCTCCAAGGGGATTTATCCTTGATAAGAGCTACGTCACACCAATTTCCTGCAAAGACATATAACAGTGTCATCAGGTACTTCCCAATCATGTGTAAATATCATTAAAAAATAGTAGACTGAAGCCTCAAACACTATTTGTGAACCAAATAATTTTTTCAATTTTGAAAATCTCTTCCCTGGATACATTGATTGAGTTCACATATCAAATGCATATATAATTACACAGTACATAAAAGGGCTACTTTCCTAAATCACTGCAAAATGTAACCTCATGTGGAAATCATTTTGATGTGCTCTTTAACCAATCTCCTCTGCCTTCCCACAGTAAGGGTGGCTCTCCACTTTCCCTCCTTAGAACTCAGGTTTCCCTTTTGAACTTACAGTATGGTTTGAGATAGCACCTTGTTAACATTCATGATTAATGATGAGTTGTATCTCCACAGGGCTGTATCCCTGACAAGGGATTCTCTGGGGAGGTCTCTTTGAAGGGGCTTCCGACAGTGATAAATGAGGGCAACATCCATGGGAACATTCACACTGTCCCCATAGGCATGTAGGACAGAGTGGACGGAAGTCTGAATCACCTTTTGTGGATCAACTATCATCTTCCTGGGATTGAAAACATCTTTCCTGTCAGGCTCTCTGTGAACATGCTGTAATATGTTAACACCTGGCACAGTATTCCAGGACGAGATGTTGAACATGGGAGTAGAGATGGTTTCTGGGAAGATATGGTTCTCGAAGAGGAAAATGCCAGTCCCTGGATTTTGTTCCTGAAGGCTGCTCATCATTGTTTTCCAGTTTGGATGCTTAAGAGGAAGAATTATTTCATCGGCATCATTAAGAACCACAAACTTGCTCCTTTGCATGTTACGGTATATACAGTCATTTAGAGCTGTGATTTGTCCGTAGTAGCCAATGTCTTTTGCATCCATAGAAAAGTGCCATTTAGAGGAAACCTTGAGGTGTGAGTTTATCGGCCAGGGAATTATCTCTACAGTTCCTTCTTCTATATAAAACTTCAAGACTTTCTCCATCAGATGGCTGCAGTTGTTCTTATAGATCACCACTTTCTGTGCTCCAAGAATCTTGTACATTTCCAGACTCTGTATGAACTGCAAGACATTGTTGTAGTTTCCAAACATGGCAGAGATGCACACAGTGAAGTCAACAGAAAAGGGCTCAGGCTTGCGGTTTTTAATTTCAAACCTTGGCAGCTGGTCAATATTTCCATGTGCAAACGGATGAATTGATACATGCGTTGGGTCACAGTTTTCAGGTTCCAAACAAACTATATCTGCTGCACCATAAGGGAATCCAAATCTATCTGAGTGAACATCAATTTTTGCATTTGATACATAGATCTTTCCATTGGGCTGACAGCAGAACCAGCAGTATAGTTGTTTCACATCTTCGTGGTGAACAATCCCAATCACACGAGTGACTTTGCTTTCTCTGTCATCAAAGTATGGGGATATAATAAAAGTTTTGTTATCTTTTAATGGTGTTATTGCATTTTGAGCAATTTTCCCCCTACAAAGCTGACCTGCTGGACTGGCAGTTGTTGCCTGGGGGAAGATTTTTCTAGTTATTGTATTTGGTAGCTGAAGATCTTTCCAGTAGCAGATTAAAATGCTGGCAAAAATAAGAATACATGCAACAACAGCACATATATGTTTTTTTCCACAGTGTATCATTGCTGAATTTCACAATTTGCAAATTAATAGACTTTTATACTCAGTCTTCAATTCACTTTCTCTAAAACAAAACAAACACACAAAAAATGCACTTTTAGTGATTTGACAAAAAGGAGTAATGTTTTGTATGGACCTGTACTCTCTTAAATACAACTGTTACTGTTTTGATACCTCAAAACCTAGTATGAAGAGCTGACTTTTCATAAAGGTTTGGAAAAAAGTGAGAGATTCTCTTACACCTTCTCATTCCGAGCTTTGTTATATTTTACTCTACAATTGGGCGAAGTGCAACAGGTTCAGCTGTTTTGATATATAGTAATGGTAATATAGTGTAATTTGAATCCCTTTGAGGCCTAGAAGAAACTTTATATTTGAGAGAACCCACATTCTTTATCATTTGATGTTCTGAGAAGTTTGTAAAACTGGAGAATTATCTTTTCCCCTGTTCTTCCTAAAAAGGTGCTGTGAACACAAACTGCATTTGTATGAGTGATCCTGTCACAGTCTCTCAGTATCCTGATTACCAAGTCACAATGAAAATGTTTTTTGGAGCCTAGTAGGATCCTATGGTATTCAACACTGTCTAGGATCTTTTCATTTGATAAGGCGACTGAGATTACGTAAGCGTAAACTGCTTTTGCCACTAGAGATGCTAAGTCTCAGACCACAGTTCTAAACTGGCAGTTGATTTCAGTAGGACTGAGAAGGTCTTGGAGGTGCTGCTGGACAAGAAGCTTGACGTGACCTGGCAATGTGCACTAGCAGCCCAGAAAGCCCGTGTCCTAGATTGCATCAAAAGTACATTCTCCCCCTCTGCTCTGCTCTCATGAAAGCCCACCTGGAGAACTGCATCCAACTCTGGGGTCCTCAGCATAAAAAGGACTGAGGAAGGTAGAGAAAACCAGAGCATCATGATAGAAACTTTTCTGTGGAGGATGATTTACTGCATAGGAGATGGGACAAATTTACTAAAGGGGGAGATGAAACAAAGTGATAATAAAGTTCTAATGTCTGTCATGATTTTTTGCAGAAATACAGGATCCAGGTTTGTTCATTTGTTTCTTTGTTTTTATACACATGCTAAGTGCAAAAAATCATTACACTGTTCTGGTGAAATATGTTTTCAATCATCAGTCTTACAGCAGGAAGCAATATGCCTTGAATAATTCTTGTTAAATTAGGCCTGGGAAACTTACAGGAAAATTGCATTCTTAAGATTTAAGAAATAGTAGAAAACTAGTAGTGTCTTCCTGCAATAAAGACCAAATCTTAAAATACGCTTTACCTTTTGGAACACCACTACTGTCTAGCCAATATAAAGAGAGCAATTCCTGTATATACCTCTGCACAGAAGTCTTCATCTTAGTTTTATGTACAAGTTATGCAAAGCAGGAAGTTCACTCAAATGTTCCCTTGTCCCTCACGTCTCCTAGGTGAAGCAATCTCCTGCTCCTTTTTGAACTATGTACAAACAAACTTTTGCTATTGTTTCTCTTCACTTTTTGTATGTATACCTTACCCAATTTAGGCAATATAAATTCATCCCAATAACTTGTTTTCAAACAATCAATTGGTAGTTTTAGCATGCCAACAGCATTATTATCCACTTGATTTGGAAAAAAGTAGACTAGCATTCGAATTAGAAACCAGGGGCTTTGTAGGGTATGAAAGGTGAATGTGAGTAAAACTTTACAGACAGGGACACTAAAGAAACAAGTAAGTCCTTTTTACACAGGAACTTAGAAGTCTATACAAACTACAGAGACATGCAGAGATCCATATACTCTGTTTAAATAACCTATTCATCAAATAACTTTAATTTCTGGTAAGCTTCAGTGGTTACTGAGCACCATCCCATTTCTGTCTTTCATTTTGACCTGTTTAAAGGGATATTAGGTGATACACAAATTTTCCAAGAAAGGGATGGCATCAGTTCCCAAATATGAAATATGATTTTGGGTTCAGGCTTGTGCCACTTCTTTTGGAATCCACAGGCTGCAACCATTAGCTGATATCAACTGAACCAGGTGATTAAAACACTAAGTTTCTCTTTTTTCAGATGGGATGGGATCTTTAAAAAATGCAGCATTTCAACTATTGTCACAGCAATAATTTCTCACCAGAAATAGCCACTGTCATTCTGAAAAAGGATTATACACAAGGACTTAAGAGATACTTATTGTACTGCTTTGTACTTCCTTTGTTCAGACGAACATGTATTGTCAAAGCCTTACTTCCAGTAAGGAACAAACGAGCACTGTTTCCACTTGTCTGATATCGCTGTGGTCTCTGTTACCGAAGAAAATATTTTCTGTGTTCAGAAACTGAAAACTATATCTCCTCTTCAAAAGAGGAATTTTAAAACACGTTAGCCACTCCGGACCTTCTCTGTTTGCTTAGGTTACTTGCAGTACAGAGAAGAAACCGGAAGACAGTGTTTAACTGCAAGGTGTGTTATATGAACAAAGTTTGAGAAACTTATTCATACACCAAAAAAAGAACTTTGCTTTTAATAACTGTTGTAGTGAAGTTTTATAAAACACTGTCACTCATTTTGCCTGGAATACTTAAGACAACAGTGCAGCACTTTTCAGTTACATAAAGTGAAAAAAAATGGAGTTTGTGTTTGTTATGTGCAGTCTTGATATTTCACCAGAACGCACAAAATCATGCACTTCTGAACATCAGAGGAATCAAACGATAGTATATTTACTCACAGTTTCAAGCCTCATTGTGTAGTACTTCATGCTTTCCAGTGCTCCAATTCTGCTTCCACTGAAATGAGAGACCTCACAACCTTGCGTGTTTCCCCATCTGCTTCCTCTACAATTGTACTAATGCTTTTGACTGTCTGTGGGGAAACCCCGTGACTCTGTTAACTTCCTGTACAGCAAATTAGTTTGCTTTCTGTTTCTGTTATTTTTTCAGGATAAACAAATTTGACTTGGAGATTTCTCTGATCAGGATTTAAACATTTTCCATTAGATCAACTGTAGCCTCATGTGTTTCATCTTAAATAGCCCCTTGTGTTTTTCAGAGGAGCTTTTGGTAAACTAAGTCCTGCCAAGATTATCTCTTTAGCTTTATAATGATAAAATCAATACAAAATTGTGTACACAGTTATGAGACCAGAAAATAAAATTTCGTATTTAATCACATCAAATTAATCTAGCACAGCAGGTGTTTGAAATAGTAGATAGATATAATTTGAGTCAACACTTGCTTGGCCGGTGGACCTGTATTAATAGCCAACATAAACACTAACTTAAATGAAGGTGCAGACTGGGTGAGCAGACATAGAAATATTTATTTTTTTGGGGGGGAGCAAGCTGGATTTGTCTGCTTTATTAGCTATTTAGAGAGAAAACCTCTCAATTTCTCTTTTTAGGACTCACGGGGAAGAAACTGGTGGGGAAGAGGCCTCAAAAACCAGGACCCACTCTCTTGGTACTGTGGCAAGGAGAGCAGGACTGGCCATGGCCATAGCCACAGCCAACTCCCTTCCCTCCCCCAGAACCCAAGACCACCCAACAAGTCTGTGGGATGAGAGAGGTCTGAGGCCAAGCCAAGAAGCTGATCCTCAGGGTCCCCAGGGGACAATGCAAAACCACAACTGAGACAACCTGCTGTCAGGGCCTGGACCCCAGGGTCTGTGGGGCCTGAGCCTTAAAGGGCAGATCTCAGGCAGGGGCTGAGGGCCCAGAGCCGAGTTTAAATGGGATCCTGGGCCCATGGAGGGTGTGCCAGATGGGCTGGTCAGGGCCATTATGGCAATTAGTACCCACAGGGCCCTCACAGAATGCTTTAAAAAGGTATTTTTCAACTGAGGTGCAAAACCTCAACATATATGCTTATAATAAAGGCCAGTTACTTAGAAAAAAGAATATCAGAAAACCAACAAACCACCAATACTATGAAAAACCAAAAAAATATTAGAAAAAGTCTTTCGCCTTTAAGACTTCACATTTACTTTCACAAACCTGTGCCACAACGCCAGAGCTGCATCAATTTGCCCTGGGCACCATTGCATATGGATTTTCCAGAGGGCTTGTGTTCATGCCTGGACTCCTCCTTTTCTAAAGCAACTGTGTCACCTCATAGATGGAGGTTACTCCAAACTTCTGTACTCACCTTTGACTTCCAGTTTCTTTATTGAAATTTCCATTCTAAGAAGGCTCTTCTCCTGGCACCTATTGTGATATCAGGAGTTTACTAAGCTGAGGGAAGAGCAGAAGTCAGCAAGAGGTGTCTCAGTCTGATTCTTTGTGACTCAGTATAAATAACGGGAGGAAAAAATCAGGTCACTGCCAATTGGACTTCGTACCAATATGTCCCTCATTCCTGGCACAGCTTTCCTTGGTGGCTACATTAATCGTTAATTAACTAGAGAGAGGGGAATGTTTGGCCACATTAAAAAACATCCCGAAGTACACTGACAAGTTTCCAGTGTTTCTGTGGAAACAGAAAGTTCACTGAGAATTTCTGTTTGTTCTGCCTAGTAAAAGGTGAAAGAGAAACAATAAAGTTCAGACACAGGTAAGAAAGGAGACCAAAGGGTTCACTTAAAAACACAAAGAATTACTTGGGCCATTTACCTTAAAGCATAGGCAAGGAAATTAGCTCATGAGAAAGATTTACAAAATAAAAACTGAAAAATAAAAACATCAATGCCCCCTCCCCGGCAGCCTTAAGGCCCTTTCTTCTCTTGTTCCCCCTTCTCTCAGTTAAAAAATTCAGCAAATTTAGAAAAGTTTTAAATTCAAACCTAATCATCATTTGGTGATCTTGGAGCCCTACACCCCTCACAGTGCATGCCAAAGTCAGCAGTTCAGCGTAAGCCCAAGAGTGAATTGTGTTCAAACGTGTCTATGTGTGTCCCACATCACCTCTCTTTTTCCATAAATATATGCAGGGAAAAAAAAAAGCCCATAAAAACTCACCTTCAGGATTCGAAAATCAAGTCTCCTCAGCAGTTATGAATGCACCCTCTTGGAGGCTGGTAGGTGAAATAAAAACTATTCCCTCCCCTTCTCCCTGTTGTTGAAAGAATTAAAACAATTGCACTGCTAAACAATGCAGACAGGACTAGTTGGACTTCCAAGTATGCTGTACTTGAAAGCAGCAAAGAACACCTTGTAATCTAAAAGGAAGTGTTGTTTTGTGGGTTTTTTTGAAACCTTCACCTTTCTGCACCAGCTAGTTGCCCCTTTCCTTGCTTTCCATTTTTTGTCTCTTTGCCCTGCAAGAGAGTATGACATTATGTTCAACAAGTTATATATTCATTGTATTCATGTCAGACAGGCTCAATTTTGCAGTTTTGTATTATTACAAGAAAGGGTAACCATTTGTTACAAATAACTTTCAGCATTTCCAGGGCTCTAGGGTGTTCCTTTTTGTTCAGAAATTATTTTACTTTATAAGGACAGTGGTGTCAATTAACAAATTATACTTAAAATAGCTTACCTAGCTGGTTATTTGCTACTTTTATTCTGTAGAATTTGATGGATTTTTCTTTATATGTATGTGAGAAGAAATTTATTTGTTTTCTGACCTTACTTGTTTGCTTTATATTCAGTTACAACATGCTTGCAAACCCAAAGCATGGATTGTCTGAAGCAAGTAATCATTGGAACACACCCTAACCCTAACCCAACCCCCACTCCAGCCTATTCTTCCTTGAAGCTGAAAAGCTGATTTCTGGCAGAAAGAACATGGTTATAGATGAAGTCCAGAAATATAAAAGATACTTCCTCCAATTCATTACTATCTGCACTTCCTTAGCACAACCGTGTTTTAATTGACGCAAAATGGGTGTTTTCATCCTTCCTAATGTGCTTATCTGACTTGCTCTTACCTCTGAGGTCTATTGAGACATGTGAACTTTGACTTTTTTTTTTTCCTTCACAGCCCCCCAAGGAAAGGTCTGGTATATTCTCCAAATTTGATAAACAAATCTCCAGAGTAATAGGTCACAGCTATAGAAATACCGCAACACCATTATCGATTTCAGAAGAAAAATAAATGCAATTTACCAGTGCCATTCCTTGCATACCTAAGCACAGCCTGGCATCTAACATAGGAACAAAGTTATTTGATATTTCCTTTTGGTTTTTCTCTCCCAGGTTACAAGACAAGAGGCTTGGACATAATGACCATTTCATAAGCTCTTCAGTACTCATCTTTGGGTGTTGTATGACAAAAGTATGTTACCTTATAGTGAAAACTGCAATGCAGAAAGTAGTCCTCTCTCCCCCCTGCAATTTGACTCCATAACAATGTCAGTCTTGGATATTGTGACTGTTGGTTTTCCTTTCTAACTTTTTTCCCTTCTTTCCTTTGTGTATTTTCTATCCTGTTACCTATGGGAAGGAGAATAATTCCAATCAATTTTTCCATTTTAACTGATGCTATTAGTGAAAAGAACCATTTGGTAAATATGAGACACACTTATTGATGCTTCCTTGATAAAATATTTACAATTAAACACTGGAGATGACCTGGAGGAAAATTGTCTAGATCCAACTTATTTTTAAGACTACCAAGTAATAAAAGAGTCTTTAAACACTCTTCCTGTTTCTGGGGTATAACAGGAAAAAGAGTCCATTTTAGTGAAAGGATATAAGCTTTCTTTTTCAGCTGTAAAAATAGCAACTTTATATTAGTTTATTTTGCTCTCATCTTCACATTAGGTAACATTTAATTTCTCTCTCAGGCAAATGAAATTATGTTTCTGCAGAAATTAAAGGACCTTCATTGCCAGTCATAATACGGAGCTTATTTACCTTGAATATGGAATAATAAAATTATAGAATGGTTTGAGTTGGATCACATAGTCAAAGTCCCCTACCATGGGCAGGCACACCTTCCACTAAATCAGGTTGCTCAGAGTCCCATCCAACCTGACCTTGAACACTTCCAGGGATGGGCGAGCCACCATCTCTCTGGCCAACCAACCCAGTTTTTCACTGTCCTCATCACAAAAAGTTTCTTCCTTATATCTAGTCTGAATCAACCTTCTAGTTTTAAACCATTATCCCTTCTCTTATCACTACAGGCCCTACTAAAAAGTCTGTCCCCATCCTTCTTATAAGCCCCCTTGAAGTACTTGAAAGGTGGCAATAAGGTCTCCTTGGTGCCTTCTCTTCTCCAGGCTAAACAATTCCAACTGTCTCAGCCTTTCCTTACAGCAGAGGTGCTTCAGCCCTAGGATAATTTTTGTGGCTCTTCTCTGGACCTGCTGCAGCAGGTCCATGTCTTTCCTATACCAAGGACTCCAGAGCTGGAGGCAGCACTGCAAGTGGGGTCTCACCTGAGCAGGGCAGAGAGGCAGAATCCTCTCCTCACCTGCTGCCCATGCTGTGGGATCAGCCCAGCACACGGGGTGTTTCTGGGTGCCAGCACATGTGGCTGGGGCATGTCCAGCCTCTTACCCACCAGCACCCTTAAGTCCTCCCCAGGGTTGCTCTCAGTCTGTTCATCAGAAATATGCCAGCCTCAGCCACTGCTTGAGCTCGTCCAGGTCCCTCTGGATGGCCCCGTCCCTCAGATGTGTCACTGCATCCTCAGCTTGACGTCATCTGCAAATTTGCTGAGTTTAAGTGCCAAGAAATTTAGGTTTGTCTCTGCTTCTTTGGACTTTCCAAATCCCACTTGAAGAAACTGAAAATTTGGAGGGTTTTTCAATTTTATCTCAGAAATTTTGGTTCTGCTGTATTTATACTATTAAATGGCTACACACTATGCACTATAAAATCTGTTACGCTGTATTACCATCCATTCACAAATAAAACAATTACTGCCTTTGAGCTAAAATGTTCCTTCTGTACCTCTACTATTCTTTTTCTGAATATTTTATTGTTAACAGCATACATACTCTGCACATTTTTAAACTTACAACCAAATCCAACTGCTGTTGAAGTAAACGAATTTTTTTTACATTAAAGTATTTAATTAATGAAACAATCATTATCAATGTAACAAACTGAAAAACACAGCAACTTGATACAAGACTGAGGTAACAAAATACTTTGCCAAAAACCTAGATTCCAATGTCAGGGTTCTTATGGGTGAGACAGTTCACAAGAACTATAGAAAGAATTCTTTACACAAATGGCATGCAGTGGACTGCTAGAAAATACAGCCAAAAATAGTGCAACAGTTTTCACACAAAACAAACGAAAATGTTGAAATTGGTTTACATTATAATGTGACAAGTAAGTCGCAATTTGAAAACCAGTTTCTTTGCCTCGTTTTAGTGCTATTTGGAAAAACATGCATTTTGGCACTGAATTACATAAAAATTGCACGTTAAATAAATAATATTACCTACAGTTTTTATATCTTCACAATTCTGAAAACAGTAATTATGACATAATGTTTACTTTTACGTAACTATTGCAGTTATTCTCTCTTTGATGGAGGAAAACTTGTATGGTTTGTGGTATTTTTTGTGCAAATGCTGTAATAATCAGTCCTGATAGGCAATATAGTGTATTTCAATAGCAGCTTTCAATTAACCATAAAAGTACCAGATAACAGCAAATGGTACCAAATGACACCATAAAATCTCTAATTAGCAGCAGCAGACCTTTTCATTCTTAAAAAGTAATTTGAAGTTGGTTTAAGATGGTTTAGTAGTATTCCTACACTGCCATCAATCTGAATGTTTTAATACTGTGCAGCAATTTCACAACTGTGCTATACTGAAAACATTAACCGGACTATCGTGTAAAACTATTATTTGCTACATTCATCTTTCTTCTGTATAATGCTTTTTACATTCAAATGACAGTCGTGTGAGGAAATTCAAGGTACTTTTGACATATTTCCAAATTACAAGGTTCTGATTACGATCTGAGTTTGAATATTGAGTCGGACTGAAGGGTTTAATTTTTCCACAGTTTCATCTTCTGACAGTGACAAATGACTGAGTATAAGAATCATTGCTAAATACTGCCTTTCATTCATGCCACACTGTTTGGTGGCCCATCATAGTCTGAGCCAAAGCTGCTTCCTTTCTGGTTGGGAATCTGTTTTACAAGCAAGTGAAAATGGACACTTTTGTAACTTCTCCAGCAAGCTCCATGGCTTGTAATTTTGAGTAGAAGTGTATTTCTGAAGGCTAGAACACTCTACCTCTTGTACATACAACAACATATGTAACACTTCAGAGACCCTTAAATTCTAAAAGCCATTAAATTCTAAGCGAGTACAGGCTCATTCTATTGCTACCATATCAGTCAGCAGTTACTGTTCTTTCCAAGGAGGCTTGTTAAACATAACTGAAAATTGTTACAACATCCATTAGTTTATTTCCATTGCAATATGCTGGAAAAAATCTCACAAGCCCTCATTGTGTTCACTTCCACATTGGAAATGAATAAGTATTTACATGCTTCTAATGTATGTGTACACTTTATGCTAATAAGTGTTTGATTTTAAATTTAGCTTATATTGAAGACAGATCAGGTCATTCCCTTTTAAGGGGAAAGGGCTACTAGTAACTTAAAAAAACCCTCTTAACTTGAACAGTTCTGTTTTGGTTCACGTGTCATCATTTTGGTCACTGTTCTGCACTGTTCAAACGCTATGAATACTGACAGCACACATGACACATGGCCATAGGTGGCACAGTCATTAAAAAGGCTATGCACGTGAGTAATCTCATTGATAACTAATCACAAAAGTCCATAGGTGCAGAATAATTCAAGCCATATCATATTCTTACAATCTGAAGTCATTTACTGGTGACAGGATATTACCGCATTCAAAAGCTTCTACATCATCTCCAATGGCATTCGATGTTCTGCCCCTGCAGATACCTAGTTCAAAGTTGTCTTAACTTAGCAAAATAAGAGAAAAAATGGTATAGACATATTTTTCATTCTCACTCTTTTCACACATCATCTGAACTATCAAATAAACTTTGTCCACTTTACATACACTTTCACATGTCCCAGGATCTAAGTGCAGTTGTCATCAGAAACTGATTTTCTTGAAAAGCTGGTATGTATTAGGCTTTCAGGATTGTAACATGAACTCTTAAAAGAACAAAACTTTTAACCTACATTTAACAGTACAGGTATTGCAGTTGTTGTTGTTTTTAGAGAAGTTTCAAAACAAAAATTTAGAAAATCACGCAAGTCCACAGAATATATCCTGCTAGTGCCAGGGAGCTTGTTCTGTTCACTTTAACTTCCGCGTTGTTCCTGGTTTGTAAGCTACAGGCTTGGCTTGCCAATTTCTCCTCTATGCAATCTTGGGAAACTCAGAAGGGGTTTCTGGTGATTGATGAAGTCTGAATACTGATGCCTCATGGCAAAAGAATTTCAAACAGAAGAAGTGATGAACTTACCATACGAACAGAGACAGATTCTGAGTGCAGGAGTGCGAGGGCACAGCAGGGACACAGTGATGTCAGGACAGTTCCTTCAGAGAAGGCTCAGGTGTATGCTTTTTCTTTTTTTGTTCTCTGGACACCGATGGGGAGGTTTCTTTGTATTTGCTCCATTGTTAGACAGTCTTCCCTAGCTTTCACTGCCATCATGATTTCATAATAGCAGTACCCTCTGCCAGTACTAATGTCCTAAAATTGCAACCGGAATTGAGTGGAGCCAAGTCATCCACAGAAAGACAGAGCAGGAACAATGATATGGAATCATTCTGAGGACCTTGGGCCACGTGATACATAACATCTGATTACCTGCCTCCCTACCAAGGTATTTAAGATGAACAACATTCAGACTGAATTAAAAAAACCAAACTTGTAAGCAACTACGCCTTTAGTAAGAGAATGAAAGACAAACTTTAGCACAATGCAATTTAAACAGCCTTATATCCATTGTTAGGGCATTTCTGAGTAAAATAACTGAATAAAACCAAATCCAGCTGTCCTATGCCAAAATACATTTTTCCCAAATAGCTCAAATGTGAACAGCACAATTGTCCAGAGATTTGATACAAAATTTGAGGCAGCCACTTTGCCAAGCAACTCAGTGCACTTAGATTATAAAAATGTTGTTCCACAATTTTCTATTCTAATTGACACTTTGCAGCAAGTTAACACTGTCAGTCATTCTGTGCATTAGAAAGAATTGAAACCCAACATGGGCCAAATATTCTTCAGTCACACAAAGCAGCTTAACAATAAAAAGAACCATTTAAAAAAGAATAGGCAGAAGATACGATGCTCAGCTTGTGGTCAAATATCAGTTCATGCAGTCTCTGACCACAAATAGTTGAGGGCTCTAGAATCCTGCAGGAGTCAGGATTAATCTTCTGTCCACCTAACTTGTCTGCTTTCACTCAGTGCATAAGACTATATCTGGTCCTAGGGACAACATTCACTTTCTGCTTTTAAAAGCTATGCCAGAATCAAGTTACATAGGAAAGTGCTGACATATTTGTGGCTGGCTCATGTCAGGAAAACCATCCTCCTCTTCCTCCTCAGAGAACAATAACCTGTTTCTTCAGTTTGGCACTTGAAGTCGCGCCAGGTAGGAGAGCAAATTATTCAAATGACATTAGATTAGCGGGTACCTGGAAGAGAATGTAAATTACTCATAGAATCATAAAGTTTGAGACAGACTGCTAAGATCATCAAGTCCATCCTAGAATAGTTCCACTGTCCATGCGAAAGCCCCTTCTGAAGAAGAGATGTTACCTTGCTTGAAGCAATTGAGAGTAGAAGTTTTATGCTGTTAAGGAAACCAAACCTATAGCGAGACCTGCACAAATCCTGATTTGATGGGAATTCTGTAATTTTAAATAATTATGTTTGTCCCCACAGAACTGTGTGTGCACAGAGATTGAAAAGAGGTACCTTTTCTAATAAGGATTTTCTGTAAAACATGAAAAAGTGGGTAGAAATAAGTTTCACAACCTTACCTGAGGCTTGTTGCTTTTGCACGCATCATCCAAATGCTTATGCCATAATATTGCATGAAACCTTGAGCCAGTCTGGAACTTGTAAACATTGCCTACAAAAATAAGAAAATCAAAGGCTCTAAATTTGCAGACAGGTACTTCCACGGGATTCTGATTTCTGTGCAGAAGCCAAAGCCCTGAAGTAAACTGTTAAATTAATTTGCACCTCAAATGCTCAGATATGATGCTGTTCATATAACAGAGCCCATGTGAGGCATGTTTATCCAACAATCCTTGTCGAAGCAAGTATGAGAACCATATATAGTCTCACAGGCAGAAAGGCCAAATTATAGCCACAGAAAGGACGACTTAGGTCACATCTAATTTAAGCCTGGCTTTCTTCTCATTAAGACTTCTTAGGAAGTTTTTCTTATTTCTAAACTTAGCTTTCTTCAATGTCCCCATGCAAATTGTTTCCTGCAATCATGCACTTCATACAGTAGATGCAAATCCATATCCAGCACCAAAGCCGAAAACATGAAAAGTGAAAGAAGTCTCAAAAATCTGTAAGTAACCACTCGAAGTGCAATATAACTGCAGGGGGCTACCTTGTCTTTTGAAGTTTTTCAAGTTTAATCATGGGAAAAGAGTTATGGCACCTCAAAATTAATTATTAAAAAGTATTTAATAATTACTTAAAAGGCTTATTTTGGTAAATGGTTTGATATTTTAATTGGCCCTAATGTAAGTCAAGATTTGATACTGACTGATTTTAAGGAAGCTATTCAGAAACTTGGAGATGAGAGTATGTGGACACACGGACATGCTGCAATCTTTTTCACTGGTTGGGGAATTTCTGCAAAACTTGCAGTAACTGTCAAGATAAAGCAATACCTCTGTAGGCACTACAGAAGCACCACAGCCTATTGTAGAAATATGTTCAATTTAATTTGTACCCTCCCTTGAAAATTCTATATTGAAAATCTCCATCTTCAGTATTTTAAATAAGTGCAACTGCAAGTTCTGTAACCTACAAACTCATTAAGAGACACTAATCTACTTCCTGTCACAGAAATTAAAGCAGACAATGTCCATCCTGCAATATCTACCTTTGTCAGGGTTATTTAGCTGGAAAATATCAGGATGCTCTGGGTCGTCAGGCAGTGCCACCATCCAGCCCACAATGGAGACCTTTTTCCCAGGTGTAGATTTATACTGGAAGAGACAGACAAGTCAATCACAGTTGAGACTGTAGCAGGGATTAACTTTTGACTGTAAAAGTTGTGCAAACATATGCTTTAGCCCAGAACAGAAAGTACACTTCCAACACCCTTCCAGATCTGCTTATGCATATCCAATTCGGGGGTTTAGAATAAATTTAAAGCTTACGTGTTTTCTTTCAGTGCCTCTTAAAGATTTTGCTCCAAAGTACAGAAGAGTTGATCCTGAAAGCATAACCCAGTATCTAGTCCATGAGGAGAGCTGAATCAGAAAGGAAAAAAAATGAGGAAAAACTCTGCATATCTCTAACATCTCAAAAATCGTTTCACAAGCAAGTCCCAGTGCTACCAAAGGTAATTTCAGAAGCAAGGAATGGAGAGTTAGATAAAGAGTGTCTTCTGGTGTAAATCAGCCCAGCTACCTAAATTTGGATGGCTGGCTGTGAATACAGTCCATCTAAGTTGGGTATCTCATAAAAGCATCAGGACTGATTGTTTCAGAGCAAAATAGTGTGTTGCCTTCTACAGATCTCAGACTTTTGATCAATAAAATTTATTGAGATGACAACTCAGCAATTCTTCAAATCTTTTAGCTCTGAACAGTAGAGTTGCATGTAAAACATATCAATCAACTCTATAGAAAACAAAAAAATTACCAAATGCACAGAACTAGAACCATGTGAAACCCACGAATTTAGATTAAGTATGAATTGCCATGACTTTTGTGCTATGGGTGGGTGCCCTGCAGCCTTTCCACTTCAATGCGATACCACAGAAGTACCACAGTATACTGTAGAAATATGTTCAATTGCATTTGTACTCTTCTTTGAAAATTCTGTATTGAAGATCTCCCTCTTTAGTCTTTTATGAGACTGCCACTGCAAGTTCTGTAATCTACAAACTCATTAACAGAGATTACCTTATTTCCTGTCACAGAAATATACTGCAGACAAAGTAGACAATGCCCATCCTGCAACATTTACCTTTGTCAGGGTTATTTAGCTGGAAAATATCAGGATGCTCCAGGTCGTCAGGCAGTGCCACAAGATTTATTTTTGCCCTCACAACAATACCTGCTGGTTACACAGCTGCTCACCCCTGCCCTGCTCTTACAGCCAGAGACATGACTTGCAAATGCAGGGAGAAGCAAAACTGCTGCAGATCAAATGACACACAAAGGTTACAACCTTGTTATAACCTGGTTGTAACTTTGATCAGAAAATTACTTTACAATTGATAAAAACATTGTCTTGCATGTTATCAAGCTGCAGGTTTAATCTAATCCTGAAAATTAAACCAGCCACTACTGAATTAGAATCATAGGAAAAATTATAATTAGAATCACTTACAGTAGGTTTCTTGCCTTCTTTGAGCAGTGTTTTTCTTTTTAATGGCCCTTCCATGGTAATGACTCCTGTGGAACCACCTGCTGTGCAGCTGCAGGTGCCTGTTGGGCTGGAAAGACAAAACATTGTTCTGTGTATTTGAGGAAATAAGGACAAGAAGTAAGCAATATAATTTAGCTCTAAATATATCTGTCCTGCACTGCATTACATATATTATATCATCTGACACTTGACTCTGGAATATTTTCCTAACCTAGCTATCAAATAGGAACCAGGATTTTTGCAAAATAGCAAATCAACAAAAGGTTCTATTCTGGGGGCTTAGATATGAAAAACAAAATAGAATAAGTATTGAAGCCCAAAGTCAAAGGCAAAACAAGCAATTTTCTTTTTTTATTCCAGTAAATTACAGAAATTATCTGGATTTCTGAAAATTTACAGTTTAAAATTTTGTTAATAGGAGCTCCCACAAATGTAACTTTAAATCAAATTAAACTACCTTGGCTAATTGGAAAACTACATATAAAAATGCCAAATAATTCACTGTACAGTGATTAACATTTTTTTTGCTTTTCCAGGATGAACACAGAGCTTCCCACATACAACAGAGAGAAAGAGCTACAACGGAAGAGCCAAGTACAGGCAAAGTTCGAAATGCAAACAGTCATTAACAATGTCTCAACTAAACACTGATTGGTTTGTGATGATCTGTTAGAATTATCTGTGCTAACCTCTCTTCACTGCCATGGAATCACAACACTTATGTTCTCATATGCACCGATGAGGTTTATCAGAGCCAACTAAATCATGTCTAATAATGAATACAAGGAAAAGGACGTGTATGATCTACCTTTCAGCTGTGAAAGAAAACTATTCTGTCCCCAAATGAGTATGAGCACATGCTGGTGCAGGTGACATACATAATCGCCCCTAGACAAGCACAGCCCTTCCAGCTGGCAGGGGCATCTTCCCCCATTGCACAGACCTGCCTGCTCTGTGCTAATGTGCATTCTGGCCAGTTCTGTATTTCTGATGGAGGCAGTAGAAGATCCCAGAACTGGAAGAATGAACACAAGCATTAGAATTGCCTGATGGTGGACAAACATAAGAAATGTATTTTAGGGAATAATTCTTCTTTGTGGATTTATTAGGGTTTCACATTTTTATCTCCTTACATTTATATTTCTAGCCTGTATATGTTTTTGAAACAAATCTACCATGGTCATGTTAAGAGAGTATTTTCCAGAAGCAGGTATAATAGCTTAAATACCATTCCAAAATGTATTCCTTTACTAATTTATAATGTATGTGTTTTTATTCCTGTCTAACTTCTAACTTGTGCTGCTATCAGACGTTACTGGCTCAGGTAAAGCAGGTGTAATTACATTTACACATTATATCAGTATTTCTACAATGGCTGAAGCAAACTAATTTATACAAAATAAAATTTGACTGCATTTAAACTCCAACTAAATCACAGTGTTTGCAGAATACTGTTTCAGGGCCCTATTTTCTTTACTGTTCATACATACACCTTCATCTCCCACTGCCACAGAATTTACCAAGTCCAGGTCTGGTATGGATGCAAACAATGATTTTTATCCTTCAAACTACCTACAATTTTCCGTGTCACCTCTCTTTGGTCTGTAAATGGATTACTTGCTCCTGAAAAGTCCATGTCTTAATGACTAGCAACATTGGGAGTGCCTGCTATATATGCCATTGCAGATATTCTCTCTCTTACTCAGGGTCCAAGGTAACACCTCTTTACTGTACAAAATAAACACTTCATACTATAGATTTCTGACACAAATAGATGCTATGGGTAGCTGTCCTGCAAATCAGGAAATAGATTGTGAGAAAAGGTCAAAAAAGTATCCTTCTAACATCATTACTTGTTACAGGAGGCAGAGATGGCCTTCATGACAAACCTGCTACTGTAATCTCATAAACCCCTAAATAAAGCCTAGTTTTCTGCAAAACAGAATCCAGACATAATGAGTTAAATCAATAGCTACATAATGAGTTAAATCAATAGCTACATAATGAGTTAAATCAATAGCTAAACTGAATTTCATCTGAATGGGCCATATACCTGCTTTAGCATTAACAGGAATTTTTACAAGCAGGAAGGAGAGACTCCTGTGAGGTGTTACGGTCATACAAAGATATCTGGACATAAAATACATTATGCTTCTAGGAAAGCGTAGAGACCCAAATGGATTTAGCAATGGATTTTACACAGAGCAAGGCAGAACCCAAACTGTACCTGTAGACACAGCTTCGACTTCTAGGAGAATTCCGGATCGGTACCTTCCAGTTAGGACCCAGTGTGGCATATAAACGACCCCTGTTTGTGAATGCAAATATCTGATGAGGGAAATTCTAGTCTGAGACTTCAACAATTAGGGTTTGGTAAACATGACAGAGATAGCTTCCAATCTTTTCAGGTCCACGGGAAGAAAAACACAAAACCTTTACAGTGCTTTATTTTAAAAAGTTTGCCATTGTTTTCCTAACTATAATAATTTGATAAAAATAACTATTGATTTAGGGCTTACCTATGTCAGGGACCATTTGTGAATTTCTTAGCTAAGTCTGCAGAGTGCTCAGTGAGTGTACATGAAGACTAACTCACCTTTCAAGCCCTGACGGCAGCTCCTCACTAAATTCTGAGCTTTCACTGCTATCTAGAAAGAGAGTAGTACAGAGAAGGAGTAAGAAAACCACCCATGGGAAAATACAAAGCCAATGTATATGGATCACCAGAATACTCTTTATATAGTACCATGGAATTGCTTACTCAAGTCATGTTTTGAAGTTGAAGTGTTTAGAGTTCATGGTAAAATCTTTAGCTGGAAGAGGCTTAACATGAGCCTCCCCATTTACAATATCTCACTGATAACTCGCATTACTGCTGTGTTTAAATACCAGACATCTACATGATGCTTTAATTTTCATTTTGCTGTTTTTCCTTCAGAAGCTGAGCACTTCAGGAACATAAAATCCAGTTCCTTTGTAAGACAATATTTCTACCACAACATCTATAAGTTGATTAAAGTTATTAGACATTATATCATTGTTTGTTTTCAATAAGCAAGCACACCTGTAACAGAGGATATGTTAGCTGTATGCTGCTGCTAGGAGTCATGACAAATAAATATGATGGCATTCATTGCAACAGTTCCTGTTTCTCCTCCAAATCCTATGACCAATTTCTCCCTCCTTTCCTGGCACAACTATTTAGCTCACAGTTTTAATTTGCCCAGGACTGATTTTCTAATGCTCAGTTTTAGCACAGTGAGCTGTGCCTGTATTTCAGAAGAGCAAAGATCATCTCAGTGTCTAACTCTTGGTCAAGTAATCTTCTATCTTTCAGAGTCTATTTCCTATTCTAGAAATAACCTGAGTCACTTAAAAAGTGGCTTTCTCATGCTTAGAATAGATTCTTGATCACTGTTGCTATTATAATAATTGTTTTATTAATTATAATATCATAATGTGTGCATTTTACATTTCTTCTGAAGTCTCAGAGAGCACAGCTAAACTACTCTCCCATCTTCTAAAACATATAGTTAAAATTAAAGTTTTCTTTGTGAAAAGGCAGGTTTCAAAATATATATCCTGCTTTTTCCCTGGTGAAGTCTGACAAACACTTTGTGTCACAAACCAAGCATCTACAAAACCATTCCTCCTTCATGTCACTTTTACAAAAACCATCAGTGGGCAACTGAAGAAAGCTGGGGTAATGTCAACAGGTATCTGGGCAGCAGTTCTGATCTACCTTCTTCCATGAAAGCAACCAGTCTTTGCATGGTTGCTAATGACCGTCCTAATTCCCTACTTTTGGGTATCCCTGTGAGTCTCCAGCGCCCTGGCACAGGGTAGGGGTGCCGGTACCTCTGGAGAGGCCGTTGGCCAGGCGCACGCCGGGCTGTCCGCGCGCGGGGCTCTGACACTCCAGGACACTGTCATCCAGCAGGTGCCGCGGCCGCTCTGTCGGGAAGGTGGCGCTTTTGCTCTCCACGACGCTCAGCTGACACATCATACTGGAACAGGGAGGAAGAGAAGAACGTGAAACCTCTCTTATGTCATCCAACAGCCACCCTTGGCTCACAGTATTTCCACTCAGCCTCTGCCTCATCAGCAGGATACTAACAAGCACGCAATTAAATGGTACCATTTACTGTACAGATGCTCCTTGACTACCAATACAAGTTTCAGATTTTACTGCTCTTTGTCAATAACAATTATTAAATTTCTGCAGCTGGGAAGTTTTAAGTTTTTTGACTCCTCTGTGTACAAAACCCGAACACCCTTGGTGGCAGCAAAAGTAGAAAAAGGAGAATCCAGCTAAGTCACTGCTTGGTGGTCTTTCACTAAGCTGAACTAACACACCATCGCTCCGTGACCTGGGACAAGTCACATGAACTTCTCTTCCCCTAACCCCTTAATTGTGAAATTTGGTAGATGCTGAAACCTTAACTGGGGAGCAGGTGCTCTCACTTAGCTAGGTAAATGGTAGAGAAAAATGTTTCTAATCCATAGCACCCAGGTAAAACAGTGCAAAAATAAGGTGTACCTTCCCTAAATAAGGTGTACCAAGCTAGTAAGCTTCCTTAGATGTATCAGCAAGATGTTTAAAAAACAAAAGAAAACAAATAAAAGTTATGCACAACAGGAATCCATAGACCAAAGTGGATATGCAACTTTCAAGTACTGCCAATGCCTGGCACCAGCAGAGAATAACAAAAAAAGTAAGCAAAAATAACAAAGTGTCAAGAGAAAACCTAGAGAATACACAGTAAAGCCTGACGCACTCTTGCAATACAAGAAATGGAAAGGACAAATACCACCTGTTCCGCTGCTATCTTAAACATTTGTGATGCATTAAACTGCCCAAGCTGAGATAGCTGGGAGTACCTACTTGTTCCCCAGGCTGTGACTCTTCCGGTGCCTTGGCACAGGAGGCGTAGGGAAACTTGCTGCTACTGAGGCATCAGGACACGTGGGTCTCCTGCTGAATTTCACAATTGCTGACATGTCGGACGGACCTAAAAGACAAAGATCATTTAACACTAAACTGGTGCAAACCCCAGAAATTTTGTGGGCTGGTATGTTTAAAATGAATTGTTACAGATAACCCAAAGGCACCATTTCTGAAGCACTGTGTCTTGAACATCAGGGTTACACCATCCATTTTTGTTATAAATTCATCTCTATATGCTTGAACTCTCTGAAAGTAGTTTTTTACAGTTTTGCTCATACTTTTAACAATGAACTACAAAAAATCTTGGCATCCTTACAACAGCTGGATGTGCCAAAGTGTAATATGTAGAACCATGAAGTCAGTTTGTACTTCGGGTGTGAGCAGGAATGTTCACACATGTTTTGAATTTTGTTCACAACTTCATGTTGTGAATAAACTCTAAACAATCTGCTCATACTGACTCATAGCTTGAGCATGTAAGAGAAAGCAGAGGCTTTTAATTTATCTAATGGCCAGACAAATGCATTACTTCTCAATCATCTATGAGCCCTAGAGATGTCTCACTGCAATCATTCTTACACTCATTTTACAGGTTTTATGAGGCCTCACAGAAAACATGGATGAAATGTTCTTGTTCCAGTTCCTTGATCCTGTTCACAAAAGGCTGGCAGTGAACTTTGCCATACAGTGGAGAGCAACACAACCTATCACCATCCTCAGTAAATGCAATGGTATTCTTGGCTTGAGATTTCACTTTTAAACACATAGTTATGGCACTGGTGCTTGTGATGAAAGTGGTCATGAAAATGGCTGCCTGCCCCATATCTTTTCCTTGGTACAGCCCAGCTAGCAGCAGAACAGACTTTCTTCTACGTTAAAAGAATCACTTCTTGGAGGCTCCAGCAACCTCAGCTTAGTCAGCTTCTGACCTCTAACCACAGCCCTTTAAGAGAAACTTTGTGACGTGAAAAAACACATGGAATTATCCTCAGAATCTTTACAGAAGTGTCTGACCTCAAGTGATAAACTGGAACAGAAGAAAAAAAAATAAAACAAACCCTCAACATCACAGGGCACAGTTTGACAACAGATGTGAAGGTACACCTTCAACAGAAATGGCTCTGAGAGAGTGGTCACTGACTGGATGAGGCTTCCCAGAGAAGTGGCACCAAACCTGTCAGAGTACAAGGTGCATCTGGACAACACTCTTAGTGATATAATTTAGTTTTATGTAGCCCCGTAAGGAGCAGGAAGTTGGACTCAGTGAATCTTATAGGTCCCTCCCAACTTGAGATATTCCATGTTTCTATCTGTTATATAGGCTACTCCATCTCTCCCCAAGCACAGAATTTATTTAACAACTTCTTCTGCCTTGAACGGAGGATTAATGAGACATAAGAAGAAATAGGAGAACCAGTAGTGAGTTTTTCCCAGTGAGAGGCAAAAAATAGTACAAATAAACACAAGACGATTTACTATCCATACTCACTGTATCAAGTTGTATGAAATATAAAAATTAATTACAAATTACTTGTATTTTTATTTCCCCATAGCCTAGACTCTGGAATTTCACCACAAACTGGGTCGTAACTATGAAGAATTGCAAAGGTTTTTCCCCTAGCAGTAAGAGGAAAAATGTAATCCACAGTGTTCTGCACATTTGAGCAAACTGTTCATGGTGCTGTTTAATTAACAATGAAGGGAGCCTCAGGATAAACAAAAATAGGAAACTGCTTCTAGCAACAGAGGAAGAACAAGCTCATTAGAGGAAACTTCAGTAAGATCATTCACTGGGTCATCAATTTTGTAGGAGAACAAAAAGAAAAAACAGTTCTTAATCCTGTTTTCTACCTTATTCCTATATACCAAGTTATATACAATAGCATTTTTGTCTGCCTGTCTTTGCTACCATCACACACATGTGAAAAATGACACCAGTAGCATCAGTAGAAGGCTTTTGCGCCTTCAGAGAAGGTCTTATGTTAAATGGCCACATGACCACATTAAAAAATGCACTTTCAATCATTACTTGATCCAGAGATTCAACCAGTGACACACACTTGGGAGACTGGAAAGGGCCAAGTACAATGTTCTGCTGTATTTTCAACTAAAACTTTTATGCATTTGGGCCGTAATATGATATTGGAAGCTTCTTCCCTGAAACCAACAGAGTTCATCTTCCCTTTCTACCATGGAGGCTAAGCACAAGTTAGAACAGAAAAAGTATGAATCTGAGCAAAATTATGTGATGCCTAGTTTAGTGTAAAAAGTGTATGGATTCATATTTCATTGTTAGATCTGAAAATCTTATCTGCCGCATTAATAGCAAGAATATATATTTCACTAAAGTCTTCTACCGCAAGTTTTCATTAAATTTTTAAAATTCATGCAGAGACAAAACAAATGCATTCAGAAGTTTCAGAAATGATTACAAGCTCTTAAGTTTGAAAACTTCCAGTCCTTCTGATGGACTAGGTTCCCAAGGAGGAGCACTCTACATGCTTTGTTTGTAGTGCCTTTCCATCAGATACTTTTCAATTTGTGAACAGTAAAATTAGAACTACTGAGCTGTTTATTACCAGTTAAGAAGCTTAAAATAAATTGGAACTGAGACCCAGTATGAAGATAGTGGCAGCTGAAAAAGAATTTTCCTGAAAATTATGAGCATTTGTCAGTAAGAGTTTAATCTGAAACTCAGCATAAACAGTGGCTACTCCAAGGCTTGTCCCTTAAATTAGCTGCAAGATTTGTTCATTTTTATATTGCTTCCTGCTGCGTCCTTCAGGTCTTTCTAGGGCCAGTTCTAAATCCCAATTTGCATTAAGTTCTTTAAGTGTATGACATTAAGTTCTTCTAAGTTCACTGAGTGATACCGAATCATTATGTTTAACAAACTGCTGAAACTACAGCCTCTGAAAGAGTATCTTAAGGCACAGCCCTAAATGAATACCAGTACAGTGCAGTGCTTTTTCCCACAGACCCCGTGCCACATGTAAAAATAACTGTTAAATTTTGTAATACATAATAGTTTAAAGGTTTAAGTTTCTCACTGTGGAGAGTCACAGAGCTGAAAGCAGACTATTTGATGACTTTGATTCTAAAACACTGATATTGACACAAAGCCTGAGACTGCATCAAAACCACTTTACCTAGAGAAAGAACAGCAAAATAACAAGTCCGGTGCTTACACAATCGAGCCATTACAAAATCAAAGTTAGCTGGATTTGACTTGAGATAGGTTCAAATGTTACCGCTATTATAACCTAAAAGGATTAACACATCAAGCAAGAAAAGAACAGTTTGAGAGGTTTCACTCTACACTCCCTTTTTTTTTTCAAATTAGACACCCCGCTTGGGGAGCATGGAGTGAAATTTCCAGTAATATGAATGCAACACAAAAATATTTAAAGTTTGATCATTATAACTTGATTTAAGAAAGAGTTTTTATTACCTGGATAGCTCCAGAACAGAAAAGGTTTGTTAAAAAAACAATTACTTAAAAATCAAGTCGTATATCTAAAAGGACTGCACATCTCGGATTGAAAATAGTACTAGGAAACAAAACTTCAGTTCATGTAAAAATACTGCCTGGCTTAAGGTGAAATGTGTCAAGGGTGACAGAATTTGTGGAAATAGGTAGAAGAGCCTTACAACCTAAGCTAACAGCCTGGCTTCCTTACTGCTATATATGGCAACCAAAACTGCTTGTAACAGTCCTGGGAAAGGAGGAAATGGGCCTGGGTTGACCAACCACTGGAACAGGCTGCCCAAAGAAGATGTGGAGTCTCCCACACTGGAGACATTCAAGAACCATCTGGACACAACCCTGTGCCACGTGCTCTGGGATGACCCTTCTGGAGCAGGGAGGTTGGACCAGATGACCCACTGTGGGCCCTTCCAACCCGCCCCATTCTGTGATTCTGCGACTTACTCTAATTCATACTCAGTGTAGTTCTGCATATTCTCATCTCCAAGGCAAGAGAGGGAAAGATATACAGTTTGGCTCTGTTAACCCTCGCTAAGATAAAAAGAATTTGAACTTAAAAACCTTTACAAAGTCTTTGCATCTGCTCTGCTGCCAAATGTTTACGAAGAAGAATGGTGAATTTTAGAGCTCTGTCAGGCAGGATCTGTGCTGCTGGGCACTCTCAGGGCAGCAAGTGTGGGGTACAGAGAATGTCAGCATGAGTTAAGGGGCAGAGGGGAGATGACCCCATTTCTGTAAAGGGGTGAGAGACAAAGAGAGCCTGTGCCAAGAAGGATGCCAAAGAGGATAAGTGGTGAGACACTGATGAAAGCTGCACCAAGGGATGTTCATGGACATACCAGACTGTTGAGCAATTAGCTGGGGAAGCTATGCCCAATACTGCTGATAACAAAATTCAAATATTTAAATTCATTTGAGATGGAGTTATTTTGCCCCTTTTTTCCAATAAGTGAAGTCATCTGCTACTGCTAACTCTCCTCTTTACTCTCCTGGCTCCACTCCTAGTGCATACTGTTACCATGATTGCTATTCTGTTATTTTGCCTTTCATGGAGACAAAGCACTCTTAGTAGGATTTTCCAGTCAGCTGGCATGAACAAGGGTTAGTTTGGTTTTCATTATTTCTCAGCATCATTTTCAAGATTATGCTGACATGCACAAAAAAAATTATAAAAATATTAAAAGATTATTAAAAATTTGTTTGTGTTAGGGAACGTGAGACAACTTCATCAGAGTGAGCTGAGTGCTGTTCTGAGATCTGTGGCAAGAACATTTGGAAAAGTTTACACATATCCCAAAGGATCTCACTGTTTTTTCCTTTGCATAATTTTTCCATGAATAATCCTTCAAATGTTATAAATGAACATTACTTTTGCAATCCTTCAGTAAAACATGTGAACATTTACAGTCTCCAGAGGTTTTAAAAAAAGCAACAGAGTGAGGGAGTTACAGTTCACAATTTTTCTCCAGTAGAAAGCTATCAATAAACCAGTACTAGACATGCAAACAGAAAACTGAAAATGAGTTGCATATTATATGATGAAGAACTGAGGGATTTTTCAGGAAGGTAAAACAGTCTCAACTATTCACTATTTTCTGGTGAGCAGCTAAGAAATAAAACTGATACTTACCAGCTCTGTTTCTAAAACTTAATAAAGACATTCCAAGTCACAGACTCTCTAGTTAAATCTTTGCTGTAAATTTTTACTGTTCTGTTTCTATTGTAACCAAAGTCAGTGGGTGATAATTAAAACTTTCAAAGAGAAAGACCTACTCACAAAACACACAATAAAGAACTTAAGAAGAATTTTGTGCACAGAATCAAAAATGACACCCAAAAATTAAATCTAGAATGACAGCTATTGTAAAAGAACAGTTTTAATTTTCAGAGTATTGCTTTACAATTCAGTGAAAGCCTACTAACACATAGAACGTGTAAGAGACTTGTTTGCTATGGCTGCTTCTCAGACAAGAGCAAACTAAGAACAAGAATCTGAGTCCTTGGCTGCACCTCTCTGTGCTCCCCCAAGCTCCCCAAAAGCTCTCTCACTCACTCACACTCACACACACACAGGTCCTTCTGACTGCACACCTGAGTCTAATTCCTTCAAATGCTTCCTGGGTAGAAGTGATACTTCTGATTTCAGGTGTCACTAATTGTCAGCATTTGTGTTACTTACTCTGCACCAGTGGAACATGCAAAACCCAGACTTGCACTTCAGCAAAAATGTTGACTTTTTTTGCAGTTGGATCTGCAGAGCAGTGTATGGGCTTGGGTGACATCCAGATTGGCAGTGAAGACGTACCCATTGTGAGAGCCTAGCTGCAGGGAAACTGTGAAGTTTGGGTTCAACCAAATACATTAACCAATTCATAAAAGAAACCCCAACTTTTTACAGAAAAACTATTTCAGGTGACTGCTGTGAAAAAAAGAGTCAAAACCAAAAAAACCAAAAACAACTAAACTCCCAAAAACCAGCACAGAAAAGCCCCGAATCCTCTGGCTGTTTTGCATGTTCATAGCATTCCTTGGGAGTAACAGCTTGGTAGTTAAAATAAGCATCAATGAATTAGGACATTAGGCTTTTTGATAAGGAAGTCACAGAAAGTAATAGAAAGTGATCAAATTAAAAACTGAGCATGATCATTCTCTCCTTGGAAACTTTGTATTTGTTTTGATAGAAAATGCTTCTACAATTTTGGTGGACCTTTGGTATACTAAGAAAAAGCCCAAGTACATTAATTCCGGTTGGATTTAGTGGTTGATAACATGTGAATCCCACAGATTTGTCTGGTATTAATTTGTTTCAAAAATACTCCAATGACTTGTAAAAATTTGTCTGGAAAGTATCACAGAAGAAGAGATTGGAAATGAAAGAGCAAAGTTTCCTGGACAGTCTGTAAATTTATGTAAAGAAAACTTAGTTCTTCCATTTCTACCTTAAGTCCCGTGTAAGAAAAGCAGACACTGCACATGAAGCAATGGCCAAGAACTTGCACAAGGATTAGACAATGCTCATTTCCACAGAATGATTGGCTGCTAATGCACTTAGCGCAAACTATTTATTAGTTGCCAAAGCAACCGGTAAAACAAATGGAAAACTAAATGTCAAACTCAGTGTTTACATAGAAAGCGACAGGGTGGGAGGGTTTTATTCTAAAATTCTGGGACTGCTGTAGAGGTATCACCAGTGTAGTATACCTACTTCAGAGGTGCAAACATCCCAGTCTTTCTTTCTTCTGTTTCTACATTTTCAACTCCTACATAACACATCCTCCACATCCAATAAATTTACCTCTTCTAAGTAATTAAAATACATATTAAAAGTTGTTTATGAACTACCTGTCAAAGCTGAATGGAGACAGCACAAAAGGCTAATTTTACCCCAATAACAAAGAAGAGAATATACCTGTTTCAGATTAATTACTCCATATTCCTGGTAGGATGGCTCAAAAAGACCTACTTGGGGAACAAAAAAGAAAAAAAAGGGAGGGGGTGAGGGTCCATCCCTGACTACTGCATAACAAAACCCCCAAAATAAGGGCTACCCACAGCGGAGGCCTCGCTGTTGCTAACTTCAACGCTAACTCTAATGCTAGATGCTACTTTAATGAAGGGGTTTGCTAAAAATCACAGAATCGTTAGGATCGGTCTTTGATTCACTTATTATTAGACACAATTTTCTGGATAATTATTTTAATATTATTTTAACTGTGTATGTTGTTCTTCAAGACAGGATAAACATGGTATATTTCAGAGAATGAGTATCCACTCTCTAAATTTCGATTAGCACTGTGCCCTAAACTTTTCAAAGCAACATGATAATACAGAACATACATAAAGTTTTCTCTCCTGAGCGACACTTTGTGTGCGAATTCTGAGGAACTTCGGATGCTTAGAAGACTAACTTATTTACCATATATTGCATTAAATCTTCTTTTGTTCTGGGAAAATGTATTGAGTTATACCTTCCAAAACAACCTAACAGCCGTACCATAAATGCCAAGCACCTTCCAGCCAACGCTGCAGGAACACAGATGTCTTTTACAGCTAATTCAACTGGAAACTGTGAACAGTTAGCATACTATAAGCTCTCCAGCTACATTCTCTCTCTCTCTCTCAAACCACAGCAAGGCAGAATGAAAAGTTGCTGCCAAGGAAGCTGTGTGAATCACACAGATCCTGAAAGCATTCAGCTAAACTGCTTAAAGCTCCTTTTTAAATGCTGTTTGCAAGAGACAAGAATCTCTGCAGCATCATGGAAGATATAAAATCTTCCTGTGAAAGCACTATTCACAATTATATATGCATTGGTAATTAAATGAGACTCTCTTAGCCACTAATATACAAAACATAGCTTGTTGTGAGACAGTCACTTTAATCAGATGCCTACCTCCTGTTCAAATTTACTGGAAAACCAGTTGGCAAACAAAGTGGAAAATGGACACATGGTTTTTCTCCAGTACTTTCCAGAAATACTGTAGGATTTAACTGTTTTTATTGAGCCCAACACTCATAAAGATACTTTAAGGGGAAAAAAAAGAAAACCACAATGTCCCTGGCTAGGGTAAACTGTTAATATTCTTTCGAAAGAGAAAACTCAGTAGAAGATAAAGTCGCAGTGCTGGCAAGTAAAATCCATTTCCATCATGAACACAAACAATTATACTTTAGGACATGAACATGACACTATTCCCTGCACTTAAGCCCATTATGGACTTTGGAATTATTACCAATGATACTGAGGTTTTTTTCTGTCTCTGGAAACACACACCGACCTGTGTGAGGATGCAGCATGTCACAGGGAGAACTCGACTAGACTAACTGCTATTAGGAACATATTAACTTTTGGATTGTTGAGAGAACTGAACTGATGACTGTCCTTATGGGCCAAGAACCTTTATTTTACCTTAAAATTACTATAACGAGACTCACATGACTTAAACTATTGACTGGAACATTAAACTACTGCCCAAAGCCCTTTGAGATCATCTATTATCATTACAGCTTGCTGACTGCAAAGGACTTACTTATGATGCACAACGTTTGAAGTGGAATTAATCTCAAACTATAATTTGAAACCAAATAAAACTGACTGAAATACCTGCAAATGTGCTATTTTTAATTCTCCACGGTCAAATATATCATTACTGATACTTGAGTATTTTAGCTCAGAATTATTTAAGACTACCATATGGCTATATTCCTATTTATTAATGCTGTGGAATAAACAATAAATTATTGCCTTCATGCTAAGTTAAATTTCAATTTAAATTCATGCTAACTTACTTAACTAACCTTCTCCAGAAATAAATCTGCTTTTTCAGTAAAATACACTGGATTCCCTTTAGTAGCATTTTTGCAGCCACATAGGTGCAGGTCACTGAAAAATTCCTGTCGGTATTACAAAATGCTGATGGCATTCATTGTCTAACTGGCAGTAAGTGAAAACTCTCTAGCTGAGCAAGAAATACAGCAGCCCACAAGTTGGTCAAGCTTTTGAAGGAAATATTAAGAGAAAAACAGAGCAATAGGAATGAGTCAGCACTTGGTTTCTAGTCATCACATTAATTCTCACTCTCAACAAAGCAACCTTACAGAGCACATAGGGTCACTGCAGACTTAGAAGGGAAAATTCATCCTCTCTTAATACTGCCAGATACCACATGATCACATAGTCAATTGAGTAGGTACTACTGAACATTGTCATCATTATTTTGTGGACTCCAGCTGAACTCAAGGCAGTATCATGCCATATTACTTGCCTAGTTCAGGCGAGTTCAAACTTCCTGTTTCCAACTTTGGAACTGTATTTTTAATTGTCTTCCTTTATAGTTCTAATAAAGTCTCAGACCTTGATTAAGAATCAGAGTATTGGTAATGATCACATACTATGCTGTTATGACCAAAGTTAGAAATTCCATAAACACCCTAATGAAATGTTAGCTTCAAAGCCCAAATATTGAGCATGTCAACATGAGCAATACAAAGCAAAAGCCAGAAAACAAAAAAGTTCACTCATATGTCTGCTTTAAATATGTAATGAGAGGCAATGACTTAGTTTCAAGTTCCTAGTATGAAAAAGCTAATCATCACAAAAGCAAAAGAAAGTATGACATGAAGCGGTGGGTTCACCTTGGCTGGCTGTCAGGTACCCACCAAGCTGCTCCATCACTCTCCATCCTTCACAGGATGGGGCGAAGAAAATAAGATACAAAAACCCCCGTGAGCTGAGAGAAAGGCAATCTAACACAGAAAAGCAAAGGCTGCATGCAGAAGCAAAAAAAACCCAAACAAACAAAAAAATGTTTTATCCTCTACTTCCCATCAGCAGGCAATGAGCAGCCACAGTCTGACCGAAGCGTTGCAGCAGATACTCAGGAAGACAAATGCCTTAGTAACAAACGCCTCCCTCCCCCCTTTCTCTTAGCCTTCATTGATGAGCAAGTCATATGGTATGGAATATCTCTTTGGGCAGCTTGAATGAGCTGTCCTGGCTATGTCCCCTGCCAACATCTTGTCCACACCCAGCCTACTGGCCTTTTTGGCAGGGGGCTGAGTTTGGAGAGACAGCCTTGGTGCTGTGGGCACTGTTTAGCAGAAGTCTGGTACTTCAGCAGAAGCCTGATACCTTGGAAAGGTATCCACAACTTTCCAGCTGCAGACACAGAGCACAGCACTGTGATGGCTGCTACAGAGAAGTAAACTTGCAAATGCACGTGTTCATTAACAACTACATTTGAACTCACCTAATAAAAAAAAATTCTCCTCTGAACTATTTCCTTATTCCTATTCCACAACAATTAATAATACTGAGCATTGAGCAGGAAGAGGGAAAGCACCTTCCTAAAGAAACTGAAGACCAGGTCAACTGTTTATCAAGCTCTGGGAATAGCAATCACACTCCTGAGATAAACAAGAGGTTCCCTATAAAAAAATGGTAATTTGACAGCTGCCAACATGAAGACCTGGGAGGCAGATGAAACCCCCCCTTTTTTTTTTCTTTCATATTTAGTATCTTCCTTTTTCTTTCTCTCATTCAGTGAGAAGAAAAGACACTTTGAATGCCAAATGAAACTGCCTGTCAGATGTGGTCTGGACCCCGTAAGTCTTTTACGTTCGCATGTGGTTTAACATAATGAGACAGAAAATTGGCCATTCAGGTTCAAGAGATTAAAAAAGAACAGCTTTTGAGATAATGGCTCCTATAGCAGTAGGTACATTTCATACAGTCTGATGTTTGCTTAGTCTGTTCATAGAAATAAACAGATTAGTTTTGGTCAACTTATGGGTGGTACCATAGTTATTTAGACGTTGCTAGAAGCTATTACAAAGCTTTTGTTCTCCTGCTTTACACAATGAAATTGTCTCAAATTTATATGATCACACAGAAATCTGAAAGGACAATTTCCTATGTTATTCACTGCACTGATTTGTTTGTACTGAAAGACGGCCCTTTTTTCATCACTTATTAAATAATCATAAAAATACAAGCATTTGTGAAAAATTCCACAATCTGACATCTGTTCCAATGCTAGCAAACACCCTGTGTCATCCCTTGACCTGCAACTGTTTCTAAATAAGTCAGCAATTCTTATTGTTGACTCATGCTACTGATGTACCTCTGGGTTTTCTCATACACTTCAGTGAAGGATTTCTGTAATTAAATTATTTCCTTACTCAAGTTTTCAAACAATGTTTTATACCTGCAAGATCTTCTTTGGAGGAAACCAGTCGAGGAGAGCTGTTACCTGGCTCAATTCTTAAAGACAATCTGGAAAAAACAAGTTTTTAGAGAAATTAACAAAAAAAATTCTCAATAAAAGTTGAAAGTAATTATTTTGGCAGTGCTAAGTAGGAATTTTACTTTCTTGGAAGTGTAGTTATTTATTTAGTGATGTAACAAAACAATAATTTTTTCAAAGTAAATCACTATCTGTTAGAACCAAGAAAGAAGCAGTGAGGAAAGTCTATGAAAACAAAAAGGGAAATTGTTACTTTATCCTCCCTCTCAGTGTAAAACTGTAAGTTCATATAGTCTTTTACCTGGAAAAAAACCCCTCTAAAAACTTAATAATTTAGATACAAACCTAACAGCAAACATTTTATTCCCTCCGAGCATGAAAGTGAATTTACTCTGTTACCATGTGGAAACATGCACTCAGAAACAGTTATTTAGTTATTATGACTTACAGAAAAGTAACCAAGTTACCAACACTTAATAGAAAAGAAGGTAATTGGAAGAAAATATTATATGTCACTCTGCCAAACTCCTTGAGTTCTATGATGACCTCACTCGCTCTGGCGTTATCTCAGCACTCCAATGTGTCTCCATCTCCCACCGCACGTCACTTCTGCCATCTCTCAAGTTTAGGCACTTGACATTCATGGGTCCTTTACTCTGTACACACAGTTTGACAAAAAGGTATGGAGGACTACAGTGTTAAGTAAGTTTTAATGGAATAGTCATAACCCCAAAGGAAATAGCTGCTGTCACTGTACAGCACTGCACACACGCAGCAGCTGTGGAGATCTCGAGCACCTCTCAACTGTGCACCCAGGAAAGGCTTTCTGACTGCACACAAAAATGTGCAGAGGGACAGGGGAAAGAACCTATGAGAGCATTTCAAAATATCATGTATGGCCCAACTATCATTTTTCTTACCCTGTTTATGGGGAATACCTTCCAGTTCCTTTTTCACAGTATTCAAACACTGTCAACTATGTTTCAGTGTGACGTCAGTTAACAAACATATGGTCACTTTTCATGTTACTGAATTTCTATTCTTTTGATAGTACTACATTCTTTTAACTACCCAAAGTAATGTATTTCAAGTAGGTAATGAATCAATTGTTCCTTTCCAGACTACCTTTTCTTTCTGCAAGCATGATTTCTGTGACTCGGAAGCAGTACCATGACTCTCCTAGAAGCCAACAATGAGAGAGTTACAACAATACAAGTGCATGATTCAAATGTTGATCACGTGGGAATTTCTTTCAATATGGAAAAATGGCAAAAGAACTTCCCTTGTAACAGGGGGAACTTCCCTGTAAACAGGGCCCTACTGTGTGAATTTATCTTCCATGTCTGTAGAAATGTTCCAGTTGCATCCCTTGCCCAGTAGTTATTCTAAGGGTGATCTGTTCCTCACTATATTAGAGCTTTATCGTTTCCATGCTGTGAGCTTGATTTTTGCATAGAAAGCTTTCTATATTTTTTTTATAAATAATCTCCTGCAGAACTGTGCCATATACAGATGTTGAAAAATTTAGATATTAAGCTCATTTTACCAGGTTAGCTCATATTTGACAAACCAAAGTCCTTAGGCAAAGCAGAACATGTGTTTCAACTTGCTTCAGTTTTTCTCCAAACAGAAGCAGACAACCCCTCCTCCTGCTAACCCATCACTGTTCCACAATTGTTAATTTCTTCTATTTCTGTCTGTACAGGGGAGATGTTACCTGTTCTTCCCCATATGTGAAAATGGCATGTTTAGTTTCTGCCAGCTTTGAGGAGCTCATTTCTGATGTTCTTTCCCTACCCTGTTATCAAGTAAGTTACTCAGTTTTATTAGTTCTCAGGCAATAGCTACAGTTTATTTGGTCACTGTGGAAACATCTGTCTAATCAGCCCACTGCAAAGAGATATGACTGCAATTCAGTCCACGTAAGCAAATCGCTTCTTTCTTTCACGGTGATGTGATTTGTAATGCATTCCTCCTGAAGACTTAATGCTTTGTTAGAATAAAAGGAATTTAAATCTGTACATAAGGATTAGAAACTAGCTTTATTCTTAAGCATGCTGAACTGAATTGTTCTCATTAAGCAGGTCCAGTCTATAATTTCAGACAACTATTTACAGAATCAGGCATTATTTAGAACCAGTGTAGCAGGACTACCTCACGTCCCCGAGAAGGCCAGAAATCACTTGTCTAACTTTACATTTTGTACCAACTTCATCAGCTTACTGCATATCAAGGTCTAAGATTCAGTACAGCTTTTGCACATTTGAAAAACAGCACAGGTGAAATACTGTCTATGAATATGTACATCAGGGGAAGTGCTATGACCTGCTATCAGATTTAAGGCAATGCTGAGACAAGGACAATGTTAGTCACAACAAAGCAGTGCAGTCCTCAAAGCTGTCCCTCGGGGCACAATTTCTGACCACAATTTGTATACAAAACAAAATGGGTCTGACATATCTGAAACATTTTTGGTTGCCTGTCTAGCATTTAAACAGTAGATCCTACAACAGGAGGTTCAGCAACATTAGGTTGCTGGAAGCTCCACCGTCCTCAAGAATCCCACAACATTCTCCTGGAGAGGCTGGCAGTCCATGGCTTGGACAGGTGCATTCTTCATTGGGAAACACCTGGCTAATGGCCAGGCCCAGAGAGTGGTGGGGAATGGGGCCACATCCAACTGGGGCCAGTCACTAGTGGGGTTCCCCAGGGGTCAGTTTTGGGCTCAGTCCTGTTTAACATCTTTACTGATGACCTGGATGAGGGGATTGAGTGCACAGTCCATAAGTTTACAGACAATACCAAGCTGTGTAGGAATGCTGATCTGCTGGTAGGCAGGAAAGCTCTATAGAGGGATCTGGGCAGGTGGCACTGATAGGCCAAGACGAACAAGGCCAAGTGCTGGTTCCTGCACTTCGGTTACAAAAACCCCATGGAATGCTCCAGGCTGGGGATGGACAGAGTGGCTTGAGAGCGGCCCAGCAGAAAAGGCCCTGGGGGTGCTGGTCGACAGCAGTTGAAGATCAGCCAGGTGTGCCCAGGTGAGCAAGAAGGCCAAAGGCACCTGGCTTGTGTCAGTAATAGTGTGACAGCAGGACCAGGGCAGTGATTGTTCCTCTGTACTGGGCACTGGTGAGGCCAAACCTTGAATCCTGGCATCAGTTTTGGGCCTCTCACTGCAAAAAGACATTGAGGGGCTGGAGTGCATCAAGAGAAGGGAACGGAGCTGGGGAAGTGTCTGGAGCACCAGGAGCGGCTGAGGGAGCTGGGGGGGCTCAGCCTGGAGAAAGGGAGGCTCAGGGCTGACCTTCTTGCTCTCCGCAACTCCCTGACAGGAGAGTGGAGCCAGGGGGAGGTTGGGCTCTGCTCCCAGAGAACAAGGGACAGGAAAAGAGGAAACAGCCTCCAGCTGTGCAAAGAGAGGTTTAGGTTAGACATCAGGAGGAATTTCTTCATGGAAACGGCTGTCAGGAATTGGAAGGGGCTGTCAAGGGAGGTGGTGGAGTCCTCATCCCTGGAGGTGTTCAAGGAATGACTGGATGTGGCACTCAGTGCTCTGGTCTGGTTGATGAGGTGGTGATTGTTCAAAGGTTGGGCTTGATGACTTTGGAGGTCTTTTCCAACCTTAGTGATTCCATGATTCTATGATTCTACTCTGTATCCTGAAAAAGAGGCAGTCAAGCCACAACTATAGCTACTGAACCATGTGGCCATGGGATCAGTATGCATCTCAGACTAACAGTGAAGGTTTTCCCCTCCCCCTGCCTTTGATCACAATTCTTGGTGGAAAAGGTCCAGAGACTAGAGCTGCCTGGGAGGCCTTTTTAAGATGGACTGTGGCCAAGGCTCACTGTTATCAGTATTAATATTTTAAGCACCTGCCATTCAATTCCCGTTCCCACAGGACTAGAACTAACACGGTGCAGCTCGCACTTCTAGAGCACCAGCACTGCTAGGAGTCAGTATAACCTTTTAATTGCCTATTAATTTCTCTCGGATGCTTTCCAGTAGCATCCTGCCTATCTGAACCTAAATTTGAACTGATTTTTCAATAAATCATCTTACTACTATATTGGAATATCTCTGAAGGACTGAATTAATATGCTCTGAAGGACTGAATTACAGGTATAGATAGGTATAGATAGAAGCTTACACAACAGGATTCCAATCCTGACTCTCCTGTCCAGACAAGTAACATTGTAATACAAAAAATAATCTTAAAACTGGTTTTACTCAAAGAAGAACTGTGGAGAATAAAAGGAGTGGCCTAAGGATACCAAAAGGTCAGCAGAAAGATTGTTTAGGAATGGCTGCAAGGCATGTCAGGTTAGGAAAGGATACGGCATGGTGCCACAATGTTATATACTGCTATAACTGGGCAGCTTCTGCAAAAAAACGGTATATAGGCTGCGCAAGAAAGATCTGTTATTTTTAGGGTATGATATCATTGTCAGGGGTTTTCTGGAGCATTCCTACTTGCTGACAAGCATGAACCTAAAGGAAGCAATTGGACTAGCACAAAAAATTGTAGAGAAAAGCTCTGTTTATATAAACTGGCTGCCAAATTTTCCTTTTCAGTGTAATTGAGGTTCTCATTTGGTGAAACGTGTGTTGGGATTCTGCCAATACATTTTAGGGCAACTATCTAAGCTTCTTTTCCTGACAGCCTGGTAGTGTGACAGTTCTGTTCTTCATGCCAAAGGTCACACATACATCTCTGCAGAGAGCACTAATGCTGTCCTTGGCTCAAAAAGAGCAGTCACTGGAAAGAGGAAGAGAGAGGAGATTCTTTCCCACTCTAAAAACTTAGTACTCTGCATTTTTTAGGCTTAAAGTTTCTTCTGGCACGGGACTAGAAAATGCTATGAAACTAAAGATCCATTAGGGGAAACTAAGAGGAAAATGTGAAATCAAATATTCAAAAGAAAATCCAAAAACTTCTTACCAAATGCAAAAATGGATGAGGAATGAGAGTTTCCTCTAAGGTTAAATGTGATGAGTTTTGATGAATTTAAATTAATAGGGTTTTTTTTTAATTTAAAGCTTTAGTCTGACGAAACAAACACAGCAGAAAAAGATCAAGGTTCTCCAATGTATGTAAGCTGCAGTAACTTTCTTGTGGTAAGAATTTAATCTTTCCTTCTTTTTGATACCATTTGTGACTTTAGTCAAGTTTCTCCTTGCCACAGTGAAGCCTAGAAAGAAAACTGCTCAACTTGATTGAATTAGTCTCACAGATAACTAAATCAAAAGAAAAAGTACTAAATGATCTTTAAGATACATCAAATATCTTACAGCATTATCAGCAAGGCTGCTGCTAAAGTTAAATTAATATTAAAATTTAAAATGGAATTACTTGCATTTTTTCCAAATATTGTCATAATATCATTTGTTTATAGAAAACATTTCCTTAATTTGTTTTTCTAAGATAGTACAGTTCATAAAAGCTATTGTATAAACACTTGCGTCAATAGGAAACTCCATCTAAAAATCAAACTAAACAACATGACCAGTTTCTTTAATCCAATCCAAGGGCTGTAAAGCCTATCCTAACTACAAGTCTTCACCTTTACCAATGACTACTCAGTTTAATTTTGCTCTATCTTCATTACTTTAATGAAGAATGGAAGTATGGGGGAAATTAGGAAATAATGACGATGTGTTAAATTTTAACATTGAGATTTAATTCTCAGACTACCTTTAACAAATGTCTTGGTCTGCCTGACCTTTTTAAAGGCTGTGTGCACTGCTCATGGTCAATGTGCATCTCTTGCACAATGTTGTCTCTATATGTGAAACATATACAATGTCATGGGATGTGAAAAGGAAGAACATGCATCAGTACTCTGGCAGGAATTCTAATTCCACAGAGCAGATAAATTTTGCTGTGAAAACATCAAACCATTGTGCGGGTTAGCTCTTCTCCTGGTCTTCTGTAAGCATTGGTTTGACACACTTAAAAACCCCCAAAACTTAAACCTCCAAATCTTAAGCACCAATTTATTAAAAATAGTTATTTGAAATTGGTAGATGTTCTTAATGTATTATTCATAACACCAGAGAGTCAATCTTGGAGATGACTTTAGGGTTACTGAACAAAATTCCCAGCATACGACCATCATGTAATAGAATAAAGACTAGATTTTCATCTACTTTTAACTGTTACAAATATATTTCATTTTGTAAATCTGCTTATAGTCATAAAGGAAGACTGTGATTCTGGATTTTACTCAGTAGAAACACTCCAAAACATCTTCAGCCAAGGCCTTTTTGTTCAGCTCCTAACCAAACTAAGAACCAAGTGATCTTTCCTCTAAATTTCCCAAAGCTTGAAGAAAAGAACAGTACTTACTTATAATTGTCATCTTCTACAAATTTCTGAAGTTCTTCAATGTAACGGACAGACTTCAAATACTTTTGCACATGGGGGAGTGTTGTAAGATGATCTGTGGAGTGTTCAAACAAACAAACAAAGAAGATGAACATCCAAAATCAATTATTGTTTCAGGTTTTTCTTCTGGTTCTCACGGTTACCTTAATGGAAACAAGAGAATTTGAACTTTCCTAAAGAATAAATCAGGCAGAAATACTACTTTGACTCTAAGATGTTAAAGATGGAGCAAAAGTGATGCTCTCAGTTGTTAAACAAAACAAAGATACACTTAATCATCAGGAAAGCTCATGGATTTTATTAGATGTTGTCTTACAGGTGGAAAAGAGTTATTTGCTGCAAACTCTGCTAGAATTTTTGCTCATAGTTCTGGGGAAAATCAAAACCTGCAGCCACGGCTATTAGTGGTTCTCTTATGAACAAGAATTGAAGAGACTTAAAAATTATTAAATAATTAATTAAAAATTACAATGCTGAATACCAAGAATGAAAGACACTAAGTTCTTAATGACAGAAGAACCCCTGGACACAGGGTGCATGGACAGGAATATGCCTCGTAGTACCTAACTTAACTTTCATGCTCTTGTAAAGACAAGACAACTGTTTTAAAGGCACCCATTATTCCAGAACATTGTTTCTTCAAGGCCATATTTTAATTTTCATCCTGGTTTTAATGAAAGCACTCAATGCATAGCACTGCAGGAAGATACCAAAACTGTCAAAAGGCAAGGGTCACTGAAATAATGAGGTTTCTTTGTTATTCAAAGTATTCAGAGACAAAATGAAATTTACAACAAGAAAATGACATCTGAATAATCTAGGTATTCATAAGCATACATTACTATGGCTAGTCACTACCTTTAAATACTTTAAAATACCAAAGTTGACAATAATACCAAAGGACAAGGGCTGGATACTTCAGCATACACAGTTAATTTCTTGCCCCGTGTTCTCACAATCTAACATTTCATTTTTTTTTTACTAAACTCTCCAAAACTGTAGCATTTAAATGTCCTAAATTTATTCAGTTGTATAGCTGCTGTCAAGGCCTATCAGCTTGTTGCATGTTTAAGCAATGAAAAGTCATGCTAAGTCCCCAAAAGCACGCCGAGTATTCATCAAGATCCCAAACTCAGCACATTTCTTGACATACGGCTTCACTAGCAGGCTAGAACTGCAGAAATGAATTTTAGAGTAAAATCGTGTTAACAAAAGGAACTAGCCCTCATTTTCATCACTTCATCCAGGAGCAACATACGCGGAAAAGCTTAACACAAGTGAACAACTTGTATAGACTGAAATATTTGTATTTCATTTTGTAAATGTATCATCACGATGTTAACAACAAAATTATAATGAAACGACACGTTCTACACTCATCATTTCTACTGCACGGTAAAGGGAAAATATTAAAATAATTCTCTCTAATTGCCTCGGGTGGAAATGGAATATAACACAAATGCAATAGCTGCACTTGAAAGTACGTCTTCTGTAGCCCACATGTAGCAGTAAACTCTATGCAACCTCTGTTATAGCTCTTACAATTTTGAATACATATTTATCTGCCCAATTTACTGGTAAGACCAAAGCTTCACAGGAGTGGAAGTTGTATCACTTGTCAGTGTCCAACTCTACCAATGTTAGCCTCTTGTGTTGCCTTTACTAAGGGCCAAAAACTGCTTTCACAATGTTGTACTAAAGAAATTTTAGCTAAGGCTTAATAGGCATAACAAAATTTACCAACCATAGTTACAGGAGACTTGCAGATCAGCTATTATTCGGAGGATATTGTTCATTTGATTGGATCTTTGTTCATTCTCCATAATGCTGTCTGAAGCGGGATATGCAGAATCAATGTAGATTAAATCCAAGAGATAAATTCCTGAAACAAACAAATCAATCAACCAATTGATCCAGTGTTTCAAACAGAAATAGTTGCATAATTCTTAATAACAGCCAGCAGCTATTTACTCCCACTGTGGTCTGGACCCATTAAACAAAGGAGACCTTGGCATTTGCATATTGAAAAATTCCATAATTACTGCTTGAGTTCTATGACACCTCTTAAAAAAGGACAGAAAAGCTTTTGTGCACTTAGGCTAATGCCTACTATGAGCAATTTGCAGGACCATAACAAGGACACTAAAAAAAGAGAGTGAGAGCTGCCCTGACTGGTGGAGTGAGGATGGGGACATGACCAGAGCCCCCTGCAATGCCACTAGTCACTGCTGGAAGGAATTACTGCAGCTTTGGCTCTGGCTCCAGGCTGACTTTGCTGGAAGACATCAGGAGAAGATACTTAGGCTTAATTATGTAATGATTTAAGAAAGCATAAAGTAAAGGTTTTTATTTATTGATTTCTTAATTTAGAAAAGAGCATCAAAAAATGTAGTTTTTCCATCAAGAACAAAATGTGCTGAGTCTGCTGTGGATGTTGTAGACTGAACAGAAATGTCTGTATGTGCTCCATTCAGGGGCCACTGCAGCTATTGGTAGTGTGTCAAAAACATTATCTCGGTCTGATTTTTTTTAAAGGATTGCTCAAACGTTTAGGGTCAGCTAAAAGGCAAACTCTAATTTATCATATTCCTAAACTGTTCTGTGACCTGTGCAGGAAAGTTAGTGCCTCTTTGTTGCATAACAAAGAAGGGAACGTTCTTTTGAGCAGGAAAATAATTTGTGCAGCATAAAAATCTACCATATTTCCACACTGGATTTTCCATACTGGTTTTTGAGCATGTTTATAATTAATGACTCCCCCTTTGGCCCATGCTTTCTTGCCCTGCCTTGAAAAGAACAGTCTTAATTCCAGGAAAATAGCTTGCTGTCTTGCTTTCACTCTTCTAGCTTTACAACATTACATTTCCTCGACAAAACCCACCTATTAAAACAACAGGCAATGCAGCTATGCTAGTCAAGCACAATTTTTCAAAGGGGAAGGAAATGCAGGCAGCACGCCTAAGCAAACTGCTTCTGAGAGAATCTCAGTATGCCTGCATTAATTACTGATAATGATCAGATCATTGGAAGGATACTAAGTTTGTGCAGTGAAAACAAATTATTTTCACGTCATTTCCTGGTTGTAAGTATGCCTCAAACTTACTCAGGTAAAAAAACAAACAAACAAACAAACCAACAAAAAAACCCCCACAACCCAAAACCCTAGAAATCATATTTCCATCTGGGAAAATATAAACTCTTTCCTCAAATGAAAATGTTCTTATGTGTTCTCTAGTAATGCCTCATTACTATCCTACAGAACTACAAGTTACAGACCACCAGCATAGTCTAGCAAATCTAAGGAAAGCATGTGACTTACTAGAAGTTTTCTTCCTTACAGTGTAAGAAAAAACCCCAAACTCTTTGTAATTACACACCAAGCAACACCTTTCTAAGGTTGTTTCTCTCTGTCTCTTCTTTTAAAGCAAGAAGGATGATTCTTTGATTTTTTTTTTTTAGTGTTACAAGCCTGCATCTGGGCAGTGACATTTTGAACTCTTCTACATATATGACGTGATAATAGGAACAGATGAGAATCAGTTTATTTTGTACCAAGGAATGACAAAATCATACCCTTCAGCAAAAGACTTCAAGATCTGTTTCTCAAAGGAAAGGCTCAGGACTACCCCATGCCAAAGCAAACACACAGCACTAGCTTTTCAAACTTTGGCTCAGTTTGTGCTACTGTGCACTGAAAAAAGCTCTCTAAGCTGTGGAGCCATCAGGATATTTTCCAGAGGGTGAGCTCATGGGCAGCTTCTTCCACAGGCAAGTATCATTTTCCAGTGATACTCACTTTTCTCCATTGTTACCAGAACTAATTTTGCAGCTGGGTATTGTATGCAGACAACATTGTGCTTCATTAGTTTATGGCATCATGGAAAAACTAACATGGACTAAGAAAAAGTACAGTCAAATAATCCAGAATTAAATCTATCAGTGAAAATCACTCTATGTAAAGAGTGATTATTTTTAAAAATATTGTAAATGTAAATAAATGTAAATAATGTAAAGAGTATTTTTTTTAAATTGGCAAAAAACCCCCCAAACCTGTAATACCAAGCTCTTAAATTTTTACTGAAGAGCGCAAACAAAGCAATAATATTACTAACAGTTTAAAGACAGGGAAACATTAGTACAACAAAAAGCAACCTTGAAATGTAACAGTCAATGCCACCCAGATAATGCATTTTGAATGCTCCGTCCACCAGAAAACAACTTCCAAAGCTAAATTTTATTGAAAAAAATATTTATGGAGAACTGCAGTGTTCAGCAGGATGCAGACCTAAGTCTATATAATGGTGTCTTGATTCACAGCTAAGTTTCTCCTATTATTTTCTCTATTCAATACTCAAGGCTTCTGTGAAAAAGAAAGTAGCACCGAGGCAGATAATAAATAAGCATACTTTGGGGAGTTGTTTGGTACTAACAACAAGGTCTTAAGAAAAATACTCCCAAGCCTTCTGAAATCAGTGGTTACTCAGCTTCACCCAGTTCTGATGAATCTCAGCTGGAGTATCTAAGCTTTAAATTTTTCATGAACAGCTATGGTGTGTAATTTGTTCCTCATTAAGAAAGACTGACATAACATCCTATGAAAGACAAAACATTTTCCGCCCACTAAATCACATGTACAAAGGAAAATACCAATGAGAAAAGCCGCAGTAACAGAAACAAAGGGAAATCTGGTTTTTAAGGCATTTGCCTGGAAGTTAGAAAGCCTGGGTTCAAATTTTCTTTTCCTTCACAGATTTCTTTGACCAGGGCAAGTTACCGTTATCATCTATTTCCCAAAAGTTAAGAGAGAAAGAGAGCGTGAGCATTTCCCTGTCAGAAAGACCTCATGAAAATAAATATGACCAGGAAGACTTAACAAAACTGGAGGTTAAATTCCTCACAGAAATACCGTAACAATGTACAGTCTGTAGAAGGAGCAGCACCGTTTAGTCTTAAAAATTCAGAATTTCAAATCTCTTTGGAGGTTTATGACAATTTGCGGGCACAAAGCGTAATCCAAAACTTTCAGTACCAAAAATTTTCTCACAAATACACAGTGTTGCAAAACTGATCATAAAAAACCTGTGCAGATAAAGATTGAAAACTTGCATCATTCTTAATTGTGTCTCTTTTCCTTTTTATTTTTTTTAAACTTGTTTTTTCTAATGGATATAAAACTATCCTGTAAAATAGTAGGACTAACAAACCCAAAATTAGGTGGTTAAACCATACCACTACTGTACACTTGACATATACATTAGTGCACAGTGCTCTGCTGCCTGTTCTGCAAATGCAAGTTAGGAAACAGCTGCTGTATGGTATTTTTGTCAGTCAGACATTCACTAGTTTGCAACAAAGAATAATTAGCTGATGGGGAAGTATTTCTGATTAGCCTGGGGACTTCAATTTGTTATTCTTAAGTAGCATTTTGATCAAATACTGTAATAAACTACCACACTTGTTTGGAAAATTGTACTGTTACTGTGAAAACCACAAACACGCTGTTAGAGGAGGAGGAAAAAAGTTAAATGTTTTAATGAACAATTTAGTTCTTTCTTACAGTCTCAGACAATTTAGTTCCTACTTACAATCATATACACTTCTGTGGATATTCACAGCCCCTAAATGCACATGTGCTGCCGTGTTACATGGATGCCTGGGAACAGAGCACTCCTCCAGGACAGGAAGCAGTGTCTGCAGGACGTGCAGTAACTGGCACACATAACAGAAGGGAACCCACGGAAAGTAATTGTTTTCCATTTTTTCCTCCTCAAAAATTGAATAATGACACTAGTTTGATAGAAGAGCCAGAAGAGATGAAGATATGTTTCCAATTTGTAGTCAGATACATTTATGAAAGCATTTTCCCACATACAGTAGTGTGGTTGTACCATACTAAATAAAGTAGAGGACAGAGGGAAAGAAACTTATCAATTTACTATGTGGTAGAAAGTCCAAATTACTTCAGTCAGCAGTTTGTAAAACCAAAGACACCATTGTTAGGAGATGAGCTCATAGGCAGAAAAGCCAACAGTTTTGTGGTATCGCTGGTTTCAAGAAGACTGGATATTTTCCATGGAGTAAGGGCTGGAAAAATTTTCTACAGAACCAAATGTATATACTGGTTAACCTTGGTAGGACTTGGAGTACTCTAAAAACAACGGAAGACAAACATTTGCAAAGGCAATACCATGGGATTTGTAACACACAGAAACATTCATTATAAAATGTCTCAAGAGAGACATTACATAATTATGAGATGTTCCCACGGATGGCATCAAGGTGATCACAGAGTCGGAAAACTTGTCACAGGAAAAAACGTTAAAGGAATTGGATTTGTTCAGCTTAGACAAGTGAAAGGGCAGGAATGGGACCTGACCACTCTTCCAGTACCTACAAGGTAGTTACAGGGAAGATGGAAATACTCAGTGATACTCAGCAACAGGACAAGAGGCGACGGCAGACATTCGGTCTGAATATAAGTAAAAAATCTCTTCTGTGAGTACAATGAAATATTAGAATAGGTTCCCTGGTAGGGGATAGCAACTTCCCTTGCTGGAAATATTCCAAGATTTGGCTTGACTGGACCCTGGATAACCGAATCTACGGCCCTGCTTTCCACAGAAGGCTGGACCGGACGATCTCCAGGGGTCTGTTCCAGCCACATCTCTATTATTCTACGATAAATGTGATAAATGTGCTAGCCTATACCCACACATCTATTATTGTAGGGGAGTTTGGAGTACAGCAGTTAGATAGACTAAACTGCTGCAGCAGCAAGGTTCTGCATGTACAAGTAGGCAACAGACGCCGATTTTAACAGTGAATAAAGCAAGTACTTCAAGCAATCTCTTTTATCATGAGACATAAGCAAAATTTACTTTATAAAAATGTAGAGCTAGAGAGACTACCTTATTTTGGCTCAATTAGCCTCAGCAATATCAACTAACAAAATTAAAATTTGATGTTGTTGACACTGTGGTCTTTCCTGAATAGTCTCACCCTAATGGATCACTGGAATTAATCATCCCACCTTTGTCACTGCAGCAATGAAGCCTAACAGAGAAAAACAGATCAGTAAGTGCAGCAAAAACCAAGTAATTTTCAAACTAAGATACCACCACATGAAAGAAAATGCTACCAATGTTCAGGAAGTTGTACCCTGAATCACTTCTGACCGGTGCAAATAATTTTCTTATTCATTGAAGCAGGTTAAAAAATTCTGAAGCTGTCTGGAGCTTTCTAGCAAAGCTTTCCCTCTAAAGGAATCAGATTTTCTTGCAAGTACTGCCAATTTTTTTTTTCATTTTTTTTCCCCAAAACCCAACTATTTCCTAATACTTTTCCCAAAAATCAGGAAAAATATATTACAGGAGAATAAATACTTTAGGAAGGTTGCATTTTAACATTTTTAAACATATGCTATCCAGTGTCAGAAAGCAGAGAATGCTTCAAAAAAGAGTATAGGAAACAGGCAAAGGTACAATAGCTGTTTTCCAGATGTAGCTTCCTGTCAGCAGCAAGTGGTGGTTAAGGGACTTCCTGAGATAGATCTTACATAAACACTTTTAGGTTTAAGTCTGGGTGGTAATTTTTCTTTACAAGATTTATTCTCTGAATTTGTCTGTTCGCTTTTTCTGCTATTCTTACAGAAACATTTTTTTTTTTTAATTTTTAGCTTTGAAAGGTATTGTGGCAATTGAACTGCACTCTCTCTGAAAAACCAAATTGTTTCATTTCTCAAAGTTTACCTTTTCAAGATTGGCACATTCTTATCTCTTTTGTTTACTTTGAGCTTCTGATCACTGACCCTAAGTTAATTTTTATGACCAGCTGTTTTATAGTATTTTCACTCATTTGCAAAGCCAAAACCCTTCCCTGACGACTGCATTACCCTGCTGCTGACGACTGTCAGCTTCCACAGCCAGAAATAATGGAGTGTTAGTACCTTACTGGATGTTATTCTCCAATCGCAGATTTTAATACAAGCTGATTCCTGAGATTGTCAGTATGAAAGACAAATTAACTATGAAATTTTTTGCAAAGCACATCATTCAGCCAAAAACCTTTAACAAAAGCAACAAACAGTACTACAAATCCAAGGAAAAGGCATTCCCACTTGGTCCAAGCAGAATGCCCACACAAAGGCATAACCCATTTTTTTCTTCAATCCTTCCCAAAGAGCAAACCCCTATTGTTATCCAAACAATTCAGATATCCTACAAATGTTCGGCACATCCAAACAAAAGTTCCCTGTCATCTATCAAGTTGCAACAACTTCTTTTTCCCTGTAGACAAAAGTGACACAGGTCAAAGAAACATGGCAGCTTCGTCATATGTGATTTGGAATGAGCCATATACAAAAGCTTACAGGAACAGCTTACTTAGCTTTAAAAAGACAGCCGCACTCAGCACTTAATCAGAAGGCTGATCTGTGTAATAATACATTTCTTGTTCAAAGAGGACAGAAAAGAAATAGTTTGTCTATTTTTGATTTTTCAAATATTTTGATTTATAACACAATTACCTGTAAGAGAACTTTACTGACATTGACTAAAAAACACACAAGAGAAGTCTCTAATCTCCTTCATTGGGTAAAATTTTTAGGCATATAACTGCACTTATTTAAGTGACCTAAAATCAATGGATCTTAACTATATGCTAAGGAGCTTAAAAGGCATTATGGATGCTTTATAAATATCATCCTAAATAAACAACCTCATCCCCAGGAAATTCTGTTTTTTCAAGAACCTTGTTGCTGCGGGGCATTACTGCAAGTTAGAAACCTTATTTTCCTACAAAAGCAAAGAATCTAAAAATATTACTTTTAAAATGAAAACTAGATACTCCAGCCAAGTAGTAATCTAGGCAGGGATTCACCTACCCAGCTCTACAAGGAGTTAGAAATTGGAGAAACCAATCGGCACAGGAAACAGCCACTTCAATATCCTGGTAAACACTCATGGCAAACCACTCCCTATGTTCTTCCTGCTCCCACTACCCTTCCTTGAGCAGCTCTGTGTATCCTAGGCTGAAAAGGCACCTTGGAAAGGAAGGAGTATGAATCACATAGAACTTGAAAGGAAAGCTTAATAGGACTACTGATAAATCTGTCAAAAATGAATAGAATTATCACTTTTTGGTTCAATTTTCAGTATAAAACTGGTGCATTGGAAAAGCTTTGGACAACTTTAATCCCAAGAATCCAGACTATGCTACTAAATAGCACTGAAATGGCCACTCCAGTCCCTGTGTCTTCCTCTTTAGAAATAGAAATGAATAAGCTTTGAGTTAAAATAGAAAATAATGGTAACATAAAATAATTAGAGGTGCTAATATTCCCTGAAGGAATCTCAGACCATACAGTAAAGGTACAAGGAACTTAAAAAGTCCAAGGTGTACTGAATTGCTAGTGCAATATATTTAGATGTGGGTTTTTTTCCAACATCCACTTTTATGATGGAAATAATTTATTATTAGAATAGCAACTACTTGCTTTTTAACTTGAACAGAAATAGTTTGTTTTAATCCAGTGTCTTTACACCTCTTTATTTGTCCTTTAGGTACTCAGTGTTCTCATGTTGGTTTCCTCCATCTCTTCAAAACCCAAAGATCTTTAAAACTGACAGATAAATTACAAAGAAACCCATTATTTCATTATGGTATAGCTTTTTGAAGATGGCTATGATATACAATGACTGAAACAACCATTTGGTTTGCTAAACTGCAATAAAAATGTATGATTTTATATTGGGACCTTTCACTTTTAATTTCGGTAATTTCTTTGCAAGATTCCCAGCAAGTTATAAACACATCTTAAATATATTCATTCATTGGACAAACCTTTTTTAAACCCAGAGGTGACAGCTGATAACTAAAAACATTCGACACACGGAAGGTTCTGTAATAGCAAATTATTAAAAAGGTTCTAGGAAAATAGTAAGAATTCACAGCAATCAAACGAGAAACAGGGTTTAGATTACCACGATGAGTGGGAAGAAACATTACAAAATGCTCTGGGGTTCAGCCAAATTATGAATCCTCAATCTGCATTAGACTGTTTCAAGAGCTTGCCTGAATTTGGATAATTTTATCTTCCTTTATTTCTGGGATCGAGCTGTTGCCTGACAGACACGACCCGGGCAGTGCTGAGGAGCCCGGTGCGCTCCCCCGGGTGCCGCTGCCCGGGAGCCGGGACTGAGGCACGTCCAGCTGCGCTGCCCGAGTGCACCGTGACGGGACAGTCCGGCAGGAAGTGCCCCCCCGGCGTTTCGGGCCGAGTCCCGAGCAGTTCCACACCCTCACTCCATCCGACACACCGGACCGGCGGTCTCCCGAATTCTGCCTGACCCCGGGCATTAGCGGTGCCTCCCGGCTGACACTCGGCCTCCCCCGCGCCCGGGTCCTGCTCCGGGGCGGGGGGGCTCAGCCGGCAGGGCCGAGGCTCGAAGCCCCTCCCGGCAGCGCCGCTGCTGCGGCGGCCCAGGGGCGGAGGCAGCTCGCCCGTCCAACCAGCGCCGGGCAGATCGCCGCTGCCTTGCCTTCTCTCTCCCTTCCCCGGCCAGGACAAGCCGCCACAAAGAGCTGGGGTTCAAATGAGGCTGCCGCGGGCCGCGTGAGGGGACGGGCGGGAGCGCCGAGCGCCCCGCGGGAAGGTCCCGGTTCGGACGCGGGGCTCAGCCTGGGCGGCCGAGCCCACAACGGTCCTGAGCAAGCAGAACAGAGAAAAAGAGAAGAACTGCGCCGCTTCCCCCAGGTACGTCCCGTCCGGCCCCAGCACGGACCGCGGGTCACCGAGGCGATCTCCCGGGGCCGGAGGGAGAGGCCCGAGGAGGCGGGGTAAGGACGGGCAGGGCCGGGGTGTTGAACGGGCGCGGCTCCGGGCAGTGCCCGGGGTACGGAGCCGGCAGCGAACAGCCTGGCAGAGACAGCACCACTCCTCGGAGCAGGCAAGCCTGCTCTGTGCATTTAAAAAACAAAAAAATACCCCCGAGCCAAACAAAAAAATCCGTCACGTATTAAAACAGAGTTGTAAAGAGAGCTGAGACATTACATGCCAGGCAGTGAAAACCTTCTTGATATTATTTTCAGGAATATTATTATATTTTTAAAAAATATTATTTATTGATTTCTGTGTGTAACTCTGATCTTCACACTTCCTTAAAGTTGCTGTAAATGCATGTGCCTTTCGAGAAATTTTCGAGGACATACTATAGGAAATCTCTATTCAGTCTTTTTTTACACTCATGTCTGATCAGGGAGATATTAAAATTCGTGATACTTTCACAGATTCTATAAAATGAGTATTTGAAATATTTTGCAAAAATTTAATTAAAAAGAAAGAGCCTAGCATTTATAAGTACATTTGTGTAAGCATTAAATAGTTATTAAATGATCTAACTGCTATTTTTCACGGGCAAAATGAGTCATATTTATTAAAATGTGAATATTTTTAAGAGCTGTTATGGACAATGTTCATGCACATATATAAGCACACACAGTATGAGCACTTTCTGGTAGTGATTGGATTAAGTGAAAATAAGGTGAGGCCGCTGTTAAGGGAAGCAACAACAAAAGCAGTGCTCTCTTTCAGTAATTACATTCCACATCTATGACAGAACTTTAGTAAAGCACAAAGAACAATTCACAAGTAGCATGACCAAAATTCTTGGTAATCCAGAAGAAAATTTGTACTTCTTATAAGAAGAGGCTTTTGCCAAACTTTGAAAAAAGTTACATGGCAGCAAAAGATCCATAACCTTCTGCAGTTTCTTGCAGCACTTGACAGTATTTCAAAACAAAAATTCTCCAAGAGGTCATGAAGACACTCTCGTTCTGAAATGCTGCTTTAGTCATCCATTCCCCTCAGTGAGAAAACTATTTCCTTTTAACAAGGCTGAACTAGTGCTTGAACCAAAATTTCACCAGTTTTAAGTGGACAGAAGAGCTGAGTAGTGACTGCATTATAATACGAGTATCTTAAAGCAATTTATAAGTTAATGTCAGTGTGGCACTGCTTATAATGGAAGCAAGTAACTAGTGGCAAAACCCCAGAAGTCATTCCCTCCATAAGTCTGGATTTAAATTTTTCAATTTAGTTTTACATCATGTTTTTGTAACTAAAACTGCATGCTACTAGGTGTCAGCCCTTCCCTATATTTACTTTAAAACTTCAAACAAAACTTTAAGGCTTTTCCCAATACATGTGGCATACATATTACTGTGCTGTGTTTTCACTGTGAATTGCTCTTTCCTTTTACAAAAGCAAAAAGAAACCAGTATCCAGGTTTTTCACAGCAGTACTCTTCATCTAAAAATCAAGCTACATGAGTTAATTCTAAAGGAAACCCTGTACCAGTGGAAGTCCCTCTCCTTTCAAAAGAGCAAAAATTAATAAATTGCATCAAGTATGAAGATTACCTTTGAGAGGTAAACTGAGAGGTAAAAATTGAGAGGATGGATTAATATAATTCCACACAAGAAAATGTTTGGGAGAAGGAGTAAAAAGAGAACATGAGCTCTGAGAAAAAGGCCAGGGAGTAAGAAAGCAAGCAGATGCAGAAAATTCATGCTTGTCTGTCTTATCACAATGGTGTTGTGAAATCCAGATCATATTACTGGCCTGGTGCCTGGAACATGCCAGCTAACTGTAAGTCTACAAACACTGGCTATCAAAGGATTCTGCAGAAGCAAAAAACTAATGTTTGTTAACAAAAACCAAAACCAAACTGTCTGATCTTTTCATAGTAGGATTTTACATTTTCAACACCCTTGCTTCATTTGCTTTTATAATGCAATAAAAATGTAAACCTAAAAAACCCTTTTAATATCAAAGACAAAAGTATTAAACAGTGAAGATTTGTTGCTAGCTTTTCATGTTTCTTCTTTAGAATGCACAATTATCAAACTATGTGTGAATTCACAATCACATACAGCAGTTTATCTTTTAGAGGATAAACACTGCAATAGCTAACACCATGCCTTCCTTTACGTATGTAAGTGCTTGAGGACTCTGCATAAAAGATGGCATAGCAGATGTATGAAGGAAAAGCCAGACCATCCAGGTACTGGTAGTCTTGTTAAACTAAATCTGACCAGCACAAAACAGCCAATTAACCCCCAGAGCTGATTTTGTAACAGTCGTTTTGTGTAGCTGAATGAACTCATCTCTATGGAGGGTATCATTGCTGCTTTTTAATTCGTAGTCAAAACAACAATATCAGAAAACAGGAGTGTAGTGCAGAAGTGTGTGTGTCATCCTTCTTATCAATGTGTTTTTTGTTTATCTGTGTATTTCTAAAAGGCTTTGATATTGTTAGTGTAATTACTGTGCATTCAATTCTGGCACACTGGACCTGCACACACTTAACGACCCAGCTTCTAGACTATGAGCTCTTCCTGAGTTAGAGAAATTTGCAGAGATGGGAACAAATGCTAAGTGTTGGACCTTGCCTGTCCACTCTTTAATGAAATAAAAATCACCTATTACAAGAAAAAGACACGTAAATAAAACCCTATACAAAAAATTAGAAGGAAATAATAAAAAAAAAATCCCCAAAATTCTGAACTTAACTTTTCTAAGGGATGTAATACTCTGGGAGCCTTTTTATGGAGGCTGAGGGCTGAGTGACAGTGACTGTTGTAAAACCAACAGTTATCTCAAAGATACAATGACTTAAATGGAGAATTCTATTTTATTTGACAGCTTACTGAGCACTCCTGCTTAAGTGTAGGAAGTCACATAGGAAACCTACTCCTTCACCTTGTTTACAATAATTATCCTTAATTCCTCAGCTGTGATATACAAGCCACTAAAAATCTATCCTAACTTGTTAAAGTGAGAATTGCTGCTGTCTTCATCATATACCAGGTTCTGATGAATCAGCTGAGGACCAGCTCCTCAAACCAAAACTGGTAGTGTTTTTGCTTATCTTAAACTCAACTAGACTGCAATCCAAGTGGATGTTGAAGTCCCTAGAAATGCTTGTGTAACATCACAGTTTTAGCTCAGAAAATCACCTTCTCTGTAAAGCAGCCCCCAAGGGTAGACAGTGTCACATCCCACGTATTCAAAAGCTGCCTTTCCATGAATCAGCATCATGCTGTCACACCTATGGCTCTCTGGCTTTGTAGCAGTTTACTATCTATAGAAAAACAAGAGCAGCAGCAAGAAGCAATTCTACTGCTTTTACCTACTGAGATCTATTATGTTGCTTATCTGCAGGAATAACATAATAATGCAATTTAAGATACAAAACTTCTATCGTGGTACAAAATCCAGGCAATTAATTATTTAACATTTTTGTCTTATGTAAGGTTTTCCACACAAGATTCACAGAGGTCATTATTTTGCTTTCGTATTTCTCCAAAATGCTATAGTACAGATGATGTCTTCTTAAACATCAAAACATTTCCTCCTTGAACTGATCTGTAATCCAGAGTAACACATAACAAAGTTCAGTGCTCAGCCACCACCCAGCAGTCTTCCTACCGCTTCATCTCTACTTTTTGGAGGACATGGAAAAGCACAGGTGTAAAAAGGACATAGTACAAACTCCTAGACACAAAATGTCAGTCTCTCAATGGTTGAAAGACTCAGCACTGCAAAACCACTTGAGATCGAGATGCAAATGTTGACAGTATATACTCAGGCTTTCATAAACACATTTCTTTCTAGAGTAAGAATGCAAGTGTCTATTTTATGAACAAATTTCATGCAACGAAAAACAGCCACAGCACTGAAACGCTACCAGTAGCATTTTTAGATAAGCTTAATGATTCTTGGATTATGTTATTACAAGTCCTATTTTTCATCTGATGGAGACAGACCTTCAATTGCACTCAAAAATCCCACAGGTAAAGTGAGAGACAGTTAACCAGTCTCTTTTGTAAAATGAGATCCTCTGAAGCATGGCGTCAGAATCAACAACTAATGAAAAAAGGTATACAGTCTGGAATATCCACAATGAAATGTATTTTGTAGCTGCAAACCAAAAAGGCCATCATACTGACACTGCTCCTTTTAATGCTTCCTCTTAAGGCAACCTGGTTAAAAAATAAAAGTGAATGTTTGCCAGACAGTAATATTTTTCCATGTAGAAATATTTTTACCGTTAGCATTTCAGGATCATGATAGTGATTAAAAAATAGATTGTGAAACACCTGTATAATTTTAGATTTTAAAATTCTTGAATTTTGTTGAAACGTAAGAAAAATGTCAAGATATTTGTAACAATCAAACTGTAACACATTTTGACTAATCAAGAGTCCCATATAAGCAAGATAAAGTACAGGACAGAAGAATGTTCCAAAGCAAAGCCAAAGTAAGATTTTATTTATTTCTTCCCTTTAAAGGGCAGGAAAAAACAATCAAATGCTGAAACATCTGATATCCCTTTCAGAAAGTTTATTTCCTCTTTTTTCACCAGATCATGGAAACATCCTCAGTTGAGTAAACAACGAATGAGCAAATCAAACAATTTCTTATTACCTACTGCCAGTTCTATACACAGATAGGCCAATATTTGGGATACGAGCCAAAATTCTAACCAAAGTGCTTGTGCTGGCTCGAGTATAAAACTGCTGTGATTATGTGCCACACAATAATGCTGCCAAGTGTTTTCATACAGATGCAGTTATGCTGGCAAAAGACAATTAATGTTAATGTTCTGTCAGTACACATGAGGATAAGGGACTGTATTTCCAGTAATTAAAAAAATTTGTTGCAAACCTACATACTTGCTTTAGGTTGAAAAGTGTACAGCTACCTAAGTGGAATTTTGCACGGGGGACAAATATGGCCCTAGGAATATAGTTCCCTCCCAGTCCACTGAAGAAGAGCTACTGGCAGAGGGAGAGAGGAAGTGGGGGCTAAGCCCCCACAGGGGGAGAAACAGGTAGAACTGAGTGACCAGCAATGGCACTAGTCAGGTACAAAGAGTATCAATTCCTGGGCATAAGTACAACACAGCAAAACTGAAAGCTAATGTCCTAGATGTCAGATATGATCTTCTTCTTACATGGGAAGGAGTCCTAATGTTCTAAGAATCTGCTGTTTTGCTACTCAAAACGAGGAAGATACTAAAAAGAATTAAATCCTTCCTTAAAACTGTTTCACTGACTTCTCTCCTCACTTCCTTGACTCCATGAACTTCGTTTTAATCCAGCTTCAGAACGGAAAAAATGTCCTTTATTTATGTGATCCTTCACAATATGCAACAAATAGGCCTCATTCTAAACACCTTTTTTTTAACCAAACAAGTAGACAATAAAAGACTTAAGAATATCATAATAAAGAGACTGCAGGAAGGACATCTGATAGTTGTTTCTGTTTGTACTGGGGTATTCTCCTACCAACATCCTTGTCCTTCCACTGTTTTTTTCATATAGGAAGAATATCTTAGAAAAGGTGACATGCAGGCAAGATCGTGACAGAGAAGCATTTCAGCACAGCGTAATCATGCTGATGTCATTCACTGTGGCTTGCCTTCTGTGACTGGTGATCAAACCCTAGAACAGGCTTCCTAGAGAGGGGGTCAGTGCCCCAGGTCAGCTCTGATGTCAGGTGGTGGGACTAGATGATGGTTAAGATGATATGTTAGGACGAGACTGATGAACTCTGTTCCATTATTTTCTTACACAGTTCTTAAAAAATGGAGAAAAATCTGTTATATGATGCTCTATATTTCTGTGGCCAGAAAAGAATGTGCACCCCAAAGCCCATGCTCAGTTAAAGACATGAGGTGCTGTAATAAAGACAGAAGTGAATGCTGAGGAAAAAATCAGTTTCTTTTCAGTGGTCACAATAATTGCAGGTTTAGAGGAGGGGAAAACGGGTATTACAATTCCAGCAGTGAAATAAAACCATTTTATACCTATATGCAAGAGACATTTGCAAAACCAGTCATCTGTGCAGAAACATGAGGCCTGGAAAACTGCCAGGTTTTCCAAGTGTGACCTGCTGTGCAAATGCTGATTATGCAAGTTAAAGCTGTCTGGGGTGAATTTATGTTCCCTATTTTCCAGGACTCCAAATAGCATTCCTTTGCTTGCAGAAACCACGTCAAACTCCAAATTTTCATCTAACGTGTTTTCAAGATTCTTGACAAGTTCTGTAAAGCACCATTCCTTTCTATTTGCAAAATGAAAAAGGGTTTATTCCAACTAAGAAACTGAGGCAAAAGTATATATCAAAAAATTTTAAGAAAGATCAAGTCCTGGTCACTTTTGTTTGAATCTTTTAGAGAAATATCTATGGTTTATTTCACAAAAACAGAAAAATGTGAATGACAACTCAGTACTCTTCTCAGTAGGAATAATTAAGGATGCATATCCATCATTATCTTGAAACTTAAAAAACTGCCTAGAATCATAGAACAGTTTAGACTGGATGGGACCTCATCTTCATCTCACAAAGCAAGGCAAGTTTTAACATTAGATCAGACTGCTCAGAGCCTTGCCTAAGTCACAACTTCAGATTTCCAGAAGTGGAGATTCTACCACCTCTTTGGGTGACTGCTTCAGTCCTCAGACATCCTCATGGTGAAGTTCTTTTTTTAATAAAACCCATTTTTTTCCTGAGGTTATTTGTATCCACCGTATACTTTCACTGTGCACTTTGAAAAAAAATTTGTCTTCTCTACAAACACCCATTAAGTGGTTGAAGACAGCAATAAAACATCTCCTTCACCTTCTCTTCTGGAGGCTGTGCAGACCTCACTCTTCCTGCTACTCTTCATACATCACATCTGCAGCCTTCAGCTGTCCATGCTACCCATGCTGGTTGTGCTCAGCTGGACTCACTCCAGTTTCTCATCACAGCTGTCACTATCACCATTTCATGTAATTCAAAAAATTTCATTGTACTAAAGATGACCAAGCAGTTAGGTGAAAGATACTCAAATACTGAATGATTATTCCATGTGAAATGTTTTACAGGCAAAGAAAAACACGATGTGGTAACACCATCTTGGTTTTAAAAAGTGTCAAACAGGTTTTATGTGCTGAAAAAGCTCCATATTACACTTTCCCCTCATTTATTTTAATACATGATTATTAAAATTCAACAATAAAAAGCTTTTAGAAATATATGACATCAAAGTGCTGTCCAAGTGGCTGATAAGAGAGCGGTATGTGACAGGGGTGCTCCTGGCAGCAGTGACAATCCTAAGCCCACGTTTCCAGGCCTACCAGTGCCTATCAAGTTCTGGGACTGACTTATTTTTTAAGAGATTGTGAAGGCCTCAGCTTTCCACCTTGAATATGAATCCGCATGGAGAACTAAGTTCAGGTAATGTCACCAAAAGGGAACTGGTGCACTGTGCCAAATGATATTTCCAGCTGATTGGGATTGCTGTGCACCATCTCTGTCCACCAAGCACATATGCAGGTATTCTTCCCCTTCCAAGAAGGGTCTGTGAAGTGAGATGATCAGGCTGAGTGTAAAGACAGTGTCTCCACTGAGAGTCACAATAACTGTTTCAGTTGTAAATTCCACTAGTCTGGAAAAATAACAGATTTTACTGCCTATGATATCAGGGTAGCAGAGTTTTTAATTTATAATTATTAAGGACTAATGTAAAGTTTTTCTTTTTTTTTTAAGCCATGGAATTTCAATACTGCTGAATAAAGTAAAATTGTTACACTTCATCTAAGCTGTATCTCTTGCAATATACATGCAGTTATAAAATACTGCAAATGAGATATTTGATATTTTTAGAACTTTTATCAGCATTAATACACATATTAACTTACATTCTGTTTACATTTAAAGGCTGTTATTTGTAACTGTAAGAAACTGAAAATGTAATTCATATGTAAATGAAAGCACTAGTCTTGGAAACTTCTGTGGTACTTGCCTGGAAGAAAGGCCAGTTCAAATCCTGGTATTTATTGCTTAGTTTCTTATGGTTCTTGGCAGCCTTTAGATGAACTAGCAACTCGTAATTGCAGTTTTGAGCATAGAATGATACAACTATTCCCTATGATGTCCACTTTAACTAACGTAAATTCAGGCTGGACAAGAAAAATACCTCATTTGTGTACATAGTTAATAGGTACTGCTTTAGAAGAGATTATCACTTGTAAATCCACATTGATTTCCTATTTGTTATTTACTATTAAATTTATTTTAAAACAGATTTTAAGAAGTTCTTTGCAGAAGAATATTTGACCAGAACTAGAGGATCATGATGACAAGATTCATCTGTTTAATGCTAGTAACTGCTGTGGGAGTTACTACAAGTAAAGCACAGGAATTTGAAGGCAATGACAAGGAAACAGATCAAGAATTCATTTACATGAACAGATATAAGCGTTCCAGTGATACGCAGGACAAATGCACTTACACCTTTATCGTACCTCAGCAGAGAGTGACAGGTGCCATTTGTGTTAATTCTAAGGAGCCTGAAGTTCTACTTGAAAACAGGGTAAATAAACAAGAATTACAGTTACTTAACAATGAACTACTTAAACAAAAGAGACAAATAGAAACTCTCCAGCAACTGGTAGAGGTGGACGGTGGAATTGTTAATGAAGTTAAACTCTTAAGAAAAGAGAGCAGAAACATGAATTCTCGTGTCACACAACTCTACATGCAGCTACTACATGAAATTATCCGAAAACGTGATAACGCCTTAGAACTTTCTCAACTTGAAAATAAGATTTTGAACCAAACTGCAGATATGTTGCAGCTTGCAAGCAAATACAAAGACTTAGAGCACAAGTACCAACATTTGATGTCAATTGCCAATAATCAGTCAATGATAATTGCCCAGCTGGAAGAACACTGTCAAAGAATGCCATCCATAAAGCCACTGCCACAAACTCCACAACCACCACATAAAGTGTATCAGCCTCCTACTTACAATCGCATTAATAACCAGATATCTACTAATGAGATTCAAAGTGATCAGAACTTAAAGGTTCTGCCACCTACCTTACCAACCATGCCTGCAGTTACTAGTATTCCAACTTCAACTGATAAACCATCTGGTAAGTAATATTACTAACATGGCTTCATTAGTTTATGCTAATATGCAGTGGCAAACATTTTAACTGTAATATCAAAAATGCAGTCAGAATTTGTTTAGCAAAATAAATGCAATTAATTATTTTGAACTGAGATTTCTTAGATCTGATGTTGTCTGTAATTATCTTCTGGATATCTTGTAGTACATACAAGCACAGAAAGAAAGCAAAAAAATTAAGATTCAGACACACTAGTCCCACAGATTTTTCTCATGTTACTTTGCCAAGACAAACTGACCATTTATATTACATGTATGAGATAAAGGACCTGCAGAAAAATCTTATTATTCAACAGTCATCTAAATTTTATTTAACTTTGCTCAAAACTGAACTACTACAATTCACGACACCTGAAGGGGTTTAGCACTGTTTGTGTGAACATCTGTGAAGTTATGACAAGTTTGCTGATCTATGTAATAACGTTGTGCTTGTGTAACTCCAAAAGGAATCAATATCTCCTCTATACCTTACATGGGGCACCTGTGCCCTACACAGGAGCAAAAGGGAAGCAAGTGGTGGAATAGTATGAGATATTATACAGCCCTCACTGAAAGTCTTAGGAGTTCTGTCACAAGCAAGATTAGAAGATCTGAAATCACATTAAAGATCAATTGATCTACATGGTAACATAATTAACAAGTAAAGAATTCAATTTCACCTATGGTCCCTCAGATTTAAAAAAAAAAAAAACCACAAACAGTTCAGATATATGTTCCATATAAGGGAAGTCTGTTCTTCAGTGCAGGCAACACAGAAGTCTGTTCTTCTGTCTGTGTGCAGGCAACACAGACTTGCACAGACAGAAAAAAGATGGGGTGTCACAGACATCTGAACTCAGAGCTGAAACAGAGTAATGCATGGGAACTGCACTCAGTGTATTTCATGGCTATTTACAACAAACAAGACATCAACAAACTCTTTAGAATTATCAAATAATGCAACTGTCACATGTTAAAAAAACCCCTCCAAAAGACCCCCATCTTATTTCTCCATGGAAACATTCACAATTAAAGAAACTTGAGCAGGTGTTTCAGTCCAAAGCACTGAGTCTCCAAAGTCTGTAAAGTCTCTAAAACACTCTGCTACAAAGCAGTATTTCCACAGTATTGCCAAAGATGAACTCACCAAATCTTGCATTCTGGCATGCAGAACCTCTGCCAAAAATATCATGATTCTAATGTACTGTGCAAGAAAAAAGTTCTCAGAAGAAAATCAGGTCTATTACAACTCCTTTGCAGCAATACACTATGGCCTCTTTATTAATTACATTTTGACTTTCATCTCAAAGTAGGTTCAAGCTTTGTACAGTATTTCCCTATCTATCTGTAAGGGAAATACCTTTCAAGCATTCTTTGAAGACCTTTCCCTTTCCTGTTACATGGTTTGAAAACTCATTCTTGCTCCACATCCTCCTTGCGCTTTCAAGTGCTTAAACTGGAGCTGAGGCTTCACTATCACACAGCAGGAATAGAAAAGTTAATTCAAGTGCACAGTACTTTTGCTTATCTATCCTCATATATTTCCTGTTTTGAAAAGTCAAATGCTAACATAGATCAATTTGCAACCCTGTAGATCCCCCAGATCCTCACCTGAGAAAGTGCTGCTTATCCAGCCATTTTTCGTGTTGATTTCCAGAGGTCCCTTTTGCAGTCCACAATTCTAAGATCTGACATCTGCTACTTCTCCTTAGACTACATAACTTACTAGGAAAGAAGTTTCACGCTTCTTCTGCACAAATTCGTTATAATAGTAATTTCTCCCCTTATTTTCTCATTTACAGCTTTGATTTGTTTAAGGAAGTTTCCAACAATTGAAGTTAAGCTAATTAACCTATCATTTTCAGGGTATCTTCCTCCCCTCACCTCCCCTTTCTTTTTGGGCATGAAACACTTGATATCTTTTCCTCATCCTCCAGAATGTTCTCCATTCACAAAGCACATCTCAAACAAAACTCTCCCTACAATTAATGCCGAGAACGAAGCTTTAGTCATACCTGGAATAAACTAGGAAAAACCCATAAGCAGTATCCTACAAAACAAACAAAACCCACCACCACCACTGCCCAGCTGCTGTTAAAAAAATCCATGCATATTTTATCCAGTCCTTTTGGTACTATTTCTTGAGTTCTCAACCTTTACCAAAGCTCCTGACTGCTGCACTAACCATCTGATCACAGCCAACCTGTGGAATGAAAACTGAAGCAAAACAGAAAGAAAACATTAAATGCTTTCTTTTAATCTGTTGACAGCTTTCCTTTCTCACAATGTAGTAGACCAACACTCTCCCTTGATCACAGACTACAACAGTCTTACTACTGTCAGTAGCTTTAATTAATTTTGTACATTTTGTCCACATTGTCTGTTGCATGGTGTCCCTGCCCATGGCAGGAAAGTGGAACAAGATGATCTTTAAGATCCCTTCCAACTCAAGCCTTTCTGTGATTCTGACTCCCTAGAGGTGATTTTATCAAAACTACCTACCTGAAAGTCAGGGTGTTCACACTTTTTCAAGGGAACATACCTTAGCCAACATTTTGAAAAGTTAATATCTGACAAAAAAAAAAACACCTGTCATGGAAAAGTAGTAGCAAATTCTGCTTTGAAGTACTTATCTTCATCTTAAATCACTTTCAAGAGGAAAGAACTATGTGTAGTAGAGCACTGCTGCCATGTGGCCTAAAAGAAACTGCAAGATTAGAACACTCTAAATACTACATTGTATACTGCTATAATTTTTTATGAAGATCAAAGCTCTGTGGTTGACTATTTAAGGAGTTCAATAATGATTTTGGACTAACATGTTCTTTTTTGTTTTTAATAAGTGCCACTACATACACATTGTGATTAAATAAACATGAGCAATATAAATTACCAGTGCCCTTTACATTTGTTTTCTCCCACTTCTCATAACGAGCCATGTAACTGTGTGACAGAGCACTGCATCTACACCTAAACTGCCAGAAATCTGAACAGTGAGCCACATCAGAGATGGAAAAGGGACTTAGAAGCACAGCTCCAGGTACAGTCTCTGAATATGACTAGGGCAACAAGAACACAGCATGGCCACAGAACAAACACTTGGATTGCCTCCTGGTACACTGACTTACTGATTAAAATAGTTAAAAAGACAAAAAAACCCTCAATCCCCCAAACACTTGAGATAATTTCTATAAAACTAATTTATTTCTAACTCATTTCCTGAGTACCATTACTAGTGTTGGGCAGTGAATTATGAAAAAGTGTAGAAGAACTGAAATAATTTAGAACAGAAATTACTCCTGATAGCAACATGTGCTTCAGTAAGGCTCCTAATGGGAAGATCTGACAAGCCTTCCTCTTTCAGCAGGCAGGGGGAATCAATCCAGGGTCTCTGATCTCAAATCCTGAGGATTCTTATTGACTTCACCCTTATGCTCAGGAAGCAAAGCAGCTGGGGGAGTCTATATGCAGATATCAACACAGACTCCTAAATCATTTATATTTAAATTTCTCAGACTCATTAAAATGGAATCTATCTTCCCAATACAGAAAATTTCTTTTAAAATCATAAATATAAAATACTGTCAAAAAGAGTAAGCTCTTCATGGACTCTACTGAACTCAAGGAAAAAATATATTCTTCTGAAAACACAAGTGCATTAACTGTAATTTCTGTGAATGCAAAGTATTTTAAAAGTCTTCTCATTTATATAACATTTCTCTCACAGGCACTCCATGTTAAAAAAATCTTAATTTCTATATTGTGTTGTCATTTATTAAGGTTACAACAGTAAAACTTATAATCTGAATTCATGTTGCCAGTTCCATTGTTAATGTCTGTGCAAATAACATTTCTGGGGATCTAAAAAGCTGAATTTCTCAAAGACAGAATCAAGATCAAACTGTTTTGTTTTCTAAAGGAAATTCTTAATACATGTCAATGGAGTCATTCATACCTAGTTTCTTTGAAGATGTAATCAATGACCACAGTAGAGCTGCCTTAAAAAAATTAAATTTTAAAAAAATCTACCTTTATCAGTAATTTATTGTGGAATGTTCCAGAAATAAAATTACAATAAATTAATCCACTTGAAAAGACTTGGTGGATACTGTACCTTCAATAAGAAGAAAAACAAATGCACTATTCAGCGAAACCATCTACTGTAAAAAGCTGCCTATTCAAATACTGCCCTGCATTGAAGATATGCTCAAGGGGAGTTTGATGCACAGCCCTTCTGTTTTGACACAGGGCCCTGGAGAGACTGTCTACAAGCATTAGAAGATGGCCATGACACAAGCTCCATCTATCTTGTGAAACCAGAGAACACAAACCAGCTGATGCAGGTCTGGTGTGACCAACGGCACGACCCTGGGGGCTGGACAGTCATTCAAAGGCGGCTGGATGGCTCTGTCAACTTTTTCAGGAACTGGGAGACATACAAGGTTAGGACAAATGAGCAGATTAATGTCTTCCACCCTCTAAAAATTATTGGTAAAGTGGACGTCTCTATAAAATAAATTACTGCAGATTTCTATTTAAGAATGCGCTCAGATTTACCACTAACACAGATGCAGAATACTAACGTGCTTCTCTTGCTTCCTTTACAGCAAGGATTTGGTAATATAGATGGAGAATATTGGCTCGGATTAGAAAACATTTATTGGTTAACAAATCAAGGCAACTACAAACTGCTCATAACAATGGAGGACTGGTCAGGTCGGAAGGTGTTTGCTGAGTATGCCAGCTTCAGGCTGGAGCCTGAGAGTGAGTACTACAAGCTGAGGCTGGGCCGTTACAACGGCAACGCAGGCGATTCCTTCACTTGGCACAATGGCAAACAGTTCACCACGCTGGACAGGGACCATGACGTGTACACAGGTACCGGAGCCCTGAGCTGCCTTGCCTTTTTTTTGCCCTCCCCTCCCACCCCCATTTTATTTCTTTTTTTTTTTTGAAAAAGGAAAAATACTAATAGCCATACACACACACATAATTTGCACTCTCAAAAGGATTTGTCAGTTTTACCTTATGAAGCACAGACTGATAGTGTCAACCCTTATAAATAATAACACCAAAACAAAAATTTGTTTACACTAGACAAGAGTCTGTAAAATATGTTATGGAGGGTTATGTGGGACAATACTGCACACAAATCTTCCAGCAAGGGAGAATACCAATAATGAACTCCATCTGTAGAACATAACTACTGAGCTGCTTCCTGAAGAAGCCTAAATTCACCTTTTACTACATGGTATCTACATATTAAACATACAGTTAAAAAAAAAAGTTTTCTGCTTAGCTTGCTTGCTCTAATATTTTTCATTGAATTCTGACACTGAGCTGGAACTTTCTTTTGCAGGTAACTGTGCCCATTACCAGAAGGGAGGATGGTGGTACAATGCATGTGCTCACTCCAATCTCAATGGAGTCTGGTACCGGGGAGGGCACTACCGCAGCCGATACCAGGATGGCGTTTACTGGGCTGAATTCCGGGGGGGGTCATACTCACTAAAGAAAGTTGTTATGATGATAAGACCTAACCCTAACACATTTCACTGAAATAACTCTTCTCTTGGTTTGCTTTCTTGTTCTAAAAAAATCACATAAAGATATGATATAACCTGGAATGATCTTTTCAGAAATGAGGAATGTAAGATATTGTACATTTATTGATAAGATATGAGGGCTTGTATAGTGTATTTTCAAGAATAATCCCAGGAAAAAAAAAGCTGAAGAAACAAAAAAAGGAATTGCCGTAGTGTTCAGAACACCAGTACAACTGGTACTATTAGAACTGGCAGTTAGATGAACTGTAGATAAGCTTCCTGGTTTTTATTCCCTGTAAATTAATTTTGGATGGTAAAAATACTGCCACAACATTTAAATATTTTTGTATGTTATGTATAAATATTCTCAAATACAGGAAATATTACAAACTGTACAGCAAGAGTTTTTTTATTATTATTATTATGAGCAATCATTTGACACAGGAAATCATATCCTTTGAACTGTGTAGCTGGTATATGTACATTAGTGTGATTATTATGGTGTAATCTTTGTTAACTGCCATGAATAAAGTCAGTACTATATAATTCTGTTTTGAGAGCAGACAGCCAAACCAGTACTGTCACGATAAATCCAGTCTTTCCCCTTCACTTTGATCATTTCAATAATCTGCTCCTACAAAGTGGAATTCACCACTGATTCAAGTCGTTTAGATTAAAAACACTAATGATTTTTCCTACCAAAATGAAGTAGCTACTTGCATATGGAAATTAATCCAGATTTACAACAAGTATTATGTGCTATATAGCCAACATGTTATACACAACTCACAGTATTTTGTACCTGACTTCAGTCATTACCTGTTGTGTAGCCTCTGTACTCAGAAATGGCTAGATATAAATTAAAGGGACTATCCAACTTTGCAGGCAAATGATGGATACCAGTTTATAATCTATTTAGTATCCTTAGCCTAGAGATGAAAATTATATAAAAAAGTTATCTGTAGCCAAGAGAAGTTATTTTTAACATATTTCACAAATATAACATATTACTGTCAAATTATTAAATAGATTTACTCATCTATATTTAGAGGCAGTCACACTTAAGAAATACATACTGGGATAATTCTAACATTCTTCTGAGGTAGGTTTCTAGAACAGATAGTTAACACACCCAGTTCAAAACAGCAACTACTGCAAAACAAAAGTTAAAGAATGCATAAAAGAGGCAGAGTAAAAGCCTCTAGAAGTTCAATATTTTTCACTAAGCCTGTAAGACACTTACTGTGTGTTTATGTGTGTGTGCTTGCATACTTTCCCCTCGTTACCTCCTCCCTTCTTTACCACAGTATGATGTGCGATGTAGCATGTGTTGTATATAACTGAAAGTAGGTTTTTTAATATATTAGATTACCCGTCATATTGTAATTCTTTAATAAAGCAACAAATGTTATTTTGACATGTTCAGATTTCATCCTGTTTTAGTTCAGATTACTTAACTTCACATCACTGCCTCGTGACTTAAATCAACCCTGATATACAACTACTATTCATGTGTGTTGTGTTTAAATATTGCAACATCAAAAGCAAAACAATTTTCAGCTGAGAAAAATACTGAATTTCCACATAGTCCAACAAGGAAGGACTCTTTGTAGGTCATCTGAAAAGCCCTAAATTGTCAAACAGTATTCAAGGTTTACCTGCCACTGGTTTAGCTACTGAACTCTGGAAAAGATTTAGGTAAGAAATATTAAACACACCTACTGGCCTAGAGCTGGCCAGAGTGCTCTACCAAATAGGCTTTAAACCCCTGTCCAAGACGACAGTCTTTTGTTAAAATAATCATATTTCTTAACCTTTCTACCTAAAAGGTGAGCGATTTACCTAGAGACTCGTCCATGTAATTAAAAACGATAATGCACAGAAGTCAGGTTACGAAGACCTGGAGATATGTCTGAGAACAGAACTTAATTTTCTACATAAAATTTGCATAAAATAATTTTAAACACAGAGGCTGGCACATCAAAAACAATTAAACATAGGGAATTTGGAACTTATACAGTGAAGTTATTGGCAAGTATATTGGCAGAATCACAGATTTGCAAAATTTCATTATGCTTATTTTTTTTAAATTCACATAACAGAACTGTTTGCACTAGATCCCTCTACTACAGCAATGCCACAACTATAAACTATGAAAGGCCTTAGTTTTTCCTGTTCCCCTCATTTTCTCCAATTGTTTCAATTACATTCTTATTTCATCACTCCTCAAAAGTACATCTCTGACAACACCATGCTGTCTAAAAATCATATACAGTACACTTACACACCTATCATTAGTAAAAGGTGAGTTTATATAGGAGAGAACTGCAGTACTGTGGAGAATAACAGCTTCGATTCTCCTGTAATCCTCCTTCATTTCAAGAAGTACCATAGAAATAGTTCTGCAACAGCAAACTCCTAGAAACTTAGGTTGCTCTTCAGAATTTTTGAAATATCTCTACCTTTTTCAGAAGAGTAAAGAAAATTCTGTCAACTAATATATTATCTATGTATCAGGAATGAAACAGCAGGGATCCACCTACAGCACTGAAGACAAAAAGCTCTCTCACAAGATTGAAGTTACTTCAGAAGACAACCAGTTATTCTCTTGTATACATATTTCCTAACAGTTCTTTCCTGAAACTCTTCTATTATCATTCAAAATTTTCAGCATTAGCCCCATTGTTATATTCCAAGAAAAAAAAAAGCAAACAACACAACAAAACACCACAACTCAGTGAACCCTGTAGATTGTAACAGATGATACCCATCTTTGTCTATCCCGTAACATACAGATACAACCTGAAAGATCACCAGCAGTGAAGACAGGAAAAAGCTGTAGGTAGCCACCACACACAGGAATTTTCAAAACACTGCGACTGCTATTTTTTTCTTAGATCACACTGTGGCTAAATGCTTCCAACAGTTCACATTACAGCCTTGCCAATCCCATGATTGATTTCTTTCTTTCTTTCTTTCTCTCTTTTTAAACTTGGAAGACCTGTCTGGAAACAAAACAACTGTTGGATGTTTTAATGGTACTTTAAAACATCGTAAGGAATATATTAGTCTCTCATATTACAGCCTGAGGTTGTAAACATACCAGTAATTGTCTCCTGTATTGATTACTTGAAGGTTCAACTGCACCTCTTAGGATGCAGGGAAAACCTTACTTTACAAGAGCAGAAACACTGCTTAGCCTTTCCAATCAGCGGGGAGACGGCCTCTGATGCACGAAACCCGAAATACAACATATGCAGCAGGATTCAAAGTCTCCAGGAGGCTGCCTAGACACCAGCAGGAACTTCAGATTTTTCAAACATGGATTTTTTCCTTTCACTTTCATTACCCAGGTCTTTTATTAGGCTTGTAACACACATTCATTCCAGAAATGTTTTAATTTTTATTTAGGACTGGCTTGATGTCCTTATAACTGGGTAGTATTAAAACATTCCTTACACAAGGGCGCGAGCCAATTCTATAAATGAGAGTACCTAGACAACTTCAGTGGATGTTTAGCTTCCCAGTACGTTCTCCAGCTCATTTCAAACAATCTCAGGCTGTCATAGATGGAATGAGAACATAACTAAGTAACTTTCTTGCAGTGAGACAAGAGGCTCAGCATGAAATGTGACCCCCATTAACTGTACATCTTTAGACTCTGTCACTCTCATTCACTTGTTTTATATTCACTATTTACTCCTAACATGATCTATCAGTCTACTTGTTCATTTAAACAGACTAAAGAAGCTGCTCTATACGTAATACTGTTTTCCTCGAGAAGATACTTATTCACTGAAACTAGTCCCCTTGAATATTCTGATAAGCTAAATATTCCTTTAACCTGAAATTATTTTCTAAGAAGTTTCAATAACTCATACCAAGTTCTCAACACTTTTTTTAAGTACGGCCACTAGGGATGGCCAAATTTATTAAATAAGAAATATTTTAGATAAGCATCCACAGCAATTTGTGCTGGGACTCATGCTGCTCAACATATTTGCAAGTGACCTGAAAACGGGAGTGAACAATGGAACAAAAATCTGCTGATAATATTAACTAATTCAGGGGAGCAAAGAGAAGGTCTGACTGAGAGGAACTGCAGAAAGATTTATGAGATAAGCTGCTTGGACAGTAAAACAGAAAATGAAAGATCTACAGACAGCATATACAAGGGGGAAAAAAGTCTTAACTTTCCATATAAAATAAAAAGGGCAAACCACCGCATAATCTTGGGATTTCAATAAACAGTTCCTGATGGCTACTAAACATCGACCTAACAGAATGTTAGGAATTATTAAGCAGAGCACAAAAAAATTTTCTGAAGTAACAGTATAAATCTAACCCACATTTCTACTTGCATTTTGCAGGCAGTCCATGTGCACTCTCTCCCACTAAAAAAAGGATCCAGGACTGAAACACTGCCTTGGCAGGTTGTCAAGGATGCCAACTGGCATCTGTACAAGGCATGCTCAAGTAATCCAAGGACTCCTCCTTTTGGAAGAGAGCTAACTGAAGATTTAGTGGGAAGGTAACAGAGATAATGACTGAAGTCCATCATGTCAGGAGTAGCCTCAAGTTGCACAAGAAACAAGGTAGGGTTTATCTAGTGAAGGTAGAAAATACCATGTTCAATTCAAGCAAAGAATGTGGTACTGGACAGAGCTGAGGAAATCCTGCCAGCTGGGTGCTGAGCATGCAAGGAGCCTACAAGTGTTTAAAGAGAGAGTGTAAGAGTTCATGACGAGGAATCCATCGAGGCATTGGGGGTCACTAATATAGACAGCAGTTCTGGTCCAGGAAGCCTGAGCAGAATTCCTGATCTCTTGTTATCCAGGTTCAGTGATTTAAAAACATCAACCCTTTTTAGCTCCAGTTTAGCATCATACTAAATCACAAGTAAAACCATTAAACAGTTCATTATATTGGACTACATTCACTAACAATGACCTGTGTGCAGAAATATTCCCAGGTGAAATACTGACTACAAAAACAGTTCACCAAATGGCTACTTGGTGCATGTCACAAAAGAATAGGAGACAGTATGAACACTGGACAGCATTTTAACTACAGGTCTTCTTTTTAATACATCTTTATGTTGTATTACACATGTATTTATTCAGCACCCGAGAGAAATACTCATTCCAAAAGTACATATGCATTTGTATGACCTAAAAATCTCAACCTAACCCCATTTTTCTGAATAGGAAATGGAGTGAACCATTCCTTCTATATACAGTATTCTTCATGTGCACAACATGTCAGTCATTAGTACTTGTCTGTCAATGGGCTACAGATAAATAAGGTTCACACTCACCTAAATATGGAATTGTAGGAACCATTTTTAAGCTTCTGATGTACTCTCGTGTCCTCTTGTAATTATCTTCCTTAGACAGTAAGTAGTCCAACTTCTCAAAGGTGGTCTTGTCTTTACGATTCAGAAGCTACAGAGAACATGTAGATCATAAAATTTTAAAAGACAAGTCCCCACAAAGCCAACAACAATCAACAGCTTGCTGAATCACACAAAGAAAAGCATAGTAAATTTAAGACTAAATTCATTATCATCACTCAAACCAGCATAATATTTGAAAATGTGCTACCTGTTAAGAAAAAAAGAAGCAATTCAGCACAAGTCTTAAGCTATGAACAAATATGACCATTATTTCTGAATACTTTGTCAAGGATTCCCATATCACTACATCAGTTTTGAATAAGATCAGCAATATTACATTTTTGGAGAAAAAATATTTATTATACAGTCACCAATGTTCTCATAACTCATCAGAACTGCTAAAATCCTCTGAATTTAAAAGTACAAACAACAATGGAAAATGCTCTAAATAAATGTAAATTGTGCCATTTCAACAGTGTCTTATTAAAAGTCAAGTTTTGGAAGAAAGTATAAAGAAAGTAAACCATTTTGATATTAAATCTACATTTTCTATTGCTAGACTTACTACAGAAAACCAGAAAAACATATAGTAATGCAAAAATCCTAGTGACAGAAGACTGAAAAGTAAACATGATAGGCAACTGTAGCTATAAAAACACATTCCCTGTTTCAGCTGGTTTGAGAAACCCCAGCAATATTTTTAAGATGGTTTTAGAAGCCAGTTGAGTCAGAGTGAGTGGAGAATTATGGCACTATACACTGGCTTCTTGCATGTGTCCTTTCTGATAGTAGACAGCTGCTCCATAGCACATTCCTTCATAAACTCTTCCTCTGGAAAATTCCAGTTCTGTACTACTTAGCTTGTACTACTAGCTCTTAATAAAAAAATAACAAAAAGGAGACAAATGAAAATATTTCAGGATAATTGTGCTGTTTTCTTTTAATCACCACTGAGAATTCCTTGAGGCCCTGACTCTGCATCGTATTTTATTTTTGAACTACTGTGCCTACAAAGAGCCTCACACCTCTTTAGGTCTAAGTCAAATCAGTCACACACTTGATGGGAGCAAATTTCCCTGTTTATCTTCCAACAATAGTCAAGGCAACACTTACAGCCCAGGTTTTGGTCAGCCTGAAGATGGGTGCGCTTTGCAGTGCTGACACCACAGACATCAGAGAATGAAGGTTATTCAGTTCTAGAAGCTTCTGAAAAAAGAGAATAATAGCTTTTAGCACATCGAAAAGGGACACAAAATTAATTAATCTCAAAGTTCCATTAATAAACCATGATTTTTTTCATTAATAAAATATAACATTTCCATCAATGACTACAGACAACGATATTATCCAATGCTGTCATGTGCAAAATTCTTAAGACCACTTTAAAAGTTGCCAATTTTCCAAATATATCCATTGATACAACAGGCATTTCAGTTGTGAGAATATAAACTGTATTTGACTTGAATTTGTTATTTTCTAAGGCTGCTCCTCCAGGAACAGAAAATAGGAAAAAATTATTTGACATATGGTTCTTGCAAATTGGTATAACTGGAGAAATTAAAATTTAATCAAGCCAAAAACATCCCCCAAAGATGCTGACGACCCTCTCAGAATTAAAACAATGCTTGATTTTGTAATCTGTTTCACAGGAAAAATTTGCCTCACTTCAATGTACTTTATATTTACTCTGTGTTGACAATTATTCAAAACATGTTGGTCTCCAGTAGACAATACTTGGGAATAAAGTTGTCTCAAATGATAATGCTTGCTACAACACAGTTCCAGTAAAATAAAAAAATGAGAATTGCTGTCATGGAGCTTCTTTGTAAATCTTAAAAAGAAGCTGGGTTCATCCTTGAGTGATCCACTTATTCATTGCCCAGAAGCATTTGAGGAAGATCTGGACTTTACTGAGGGAAAAGAAGGAAAGGGAAAAAAGCAAAGAGAAAAAAAGAGGGCAGTGTTCCCCTTTTTGCAGGAGAAAAATCCCCCAAACAAACACTGTAACTCTTATTTCTAAGAACAACCCAGGACCTCCAAGTTGACCATCGTCCTAGTACTTGGACTATGCATTTGTACCAGGAACTCATGCTGACAAATTTTCTTCTATAAGCACAAAAATACTAAGTAAACTAATTGGAAATATTCACAATACAAAGAAGTTTTGTATAAAACTTTTTATAAAACTTCAAGAGTAAAATGTAGTGCTTGAAGTCACTACAATAACAGAGCTTTATCAGCAGTACTTTATACCAGCAAGTACACATTACAAGTAGGAATACAAGTCTCAAAACAGCTGCTTTAGAAGCAAGAAATTTCTTTTCAGAAAACTTTGAAAATGGTGGGAGACAAAATCCAGAACAGTTTACAACCACATTTGACATTAGCAACAAACAGTTGACCATCAACAAGCCAAACCACTTTTAAACTTGGTAGGCAGAGGTCCAAGGCGAGTCACACTGAACTGGGTAGTTTCATCTAATCAAGTAGAAAAGAACAGTTGTTACACCTTTATCCTATTCAAGTGGTACAACGTAGCAGACATACCAAAACAGAACATTACCCTCTGCAATCCAAGAATGGTTCACAGGGGTAGTGCAGAAACAAACAAAAAGCAATTAAGAGTTTGAACGATAGTATAAGAATGTTGCACTTACTTTAGCTATTTTCACAAAGTGGCTCAGTATTTCTGCCCTTATTTTTAAGGTCTGTGCTGTTAATATTTCTCGTACAACCCAAAAACTGACCTATAAAGTAAACACATATAACTTAATTTATTTACAAAAAAATGGACTTTATTAGATGAAATATTTGCAAACTTTCAAGATGCTCCAGGGAGAAAACAGGGTAAGGAAAGAAAAGAGTTCTTATCCCATGAATTCTCATCTGTATCGTTGCAACTGCCCCAAAGTTTTACCACTGGGTATAAGAGGTAGGTAGAGAAGTGAGGCAACACCAAGATAACTGAAAGAGCAAGTGAAACAGGAAAAAAAGGAACAGAATTGCTAATGTTGTACCATGACACAATAGCAAAATACATCAGGAACAAATGGTCTAGAGGAAAAAGATGAAAATGTGGACAAAGCAATTGAAAACAAGAACTGTCATTTAAAAATCTTAATCCTCATTTGGAAAGATAGTCTTAATTCACAAGAATAGTTGTGTTCAGACTCAAAGACAACTGCCAAACAGTACCTGTTCATGACAGTAATCAAATTATTTACCTGGTTAAACCTCCTAGTAAAGGCAACAATATTTGGAGCGAGGATATGTTTTTCTTTCTTATTCCATCCACAGCTGGCTAGTTCCTAGGAAACACATTTAAAAATTGCCTTGAAAACCAGAAATGAGTCCTCCTTAACACCAGTTCTAAATCATTCTTCTTTTCTTAGAACCACAAATTCAGCTTCAATCAAAATATTGTTCAACTTTCCAAATGTGTACTACTAACTTTGGAGGCCTTTACATGAAAAGGCAGAGTCAGCCAAAGAGAATTCTACCTCTGAAAAGCACTTTGCACATGATGATAAATGGAACATACACTAGAGATCTGCATGTGCCTGTGTGAGCATCAGGAAAAGCACTTCCAAACATATTTTGAATCCCAATCTCCAGCACGTAAACCTTTTGCACATAAAAATGCCAATTTATATCCGACAAGACACAGATTCTACACATGATCAGTCCATGTCTAGTCTTATGAGACTGGAAATAGTATGTTTATGTAGAAAAAGAATCTGAGACACTCTACGAGGGACAGCAAAATCTACTTTCATCAGAGAAGTCAAAGAGGTCAGTAACCTAAGGATATTAAGCAGTTGCCAGAGGGCTAGTAAGCAACAATGGAAAATCCTGTGCATGGCAAAATCATCTGACGAGGTTTCAAATCTGGACTGGATAGGAAGGTTGATAAATGATCCCACATACCCCTCTTGAATTTTTTTTATACTGCTGAAATATATTGTGTTCTAGAAGCACACTTCATCCCTTTTTTTTGTATGGAAGAATGCTGGCAGTTTCCTCAATGCACGCAGTCACAAGAAACTTTCCCATCAAGTGTGCAAGAAAACCCTGAAATTTGTGGAGATTGCAAACTTCAGGACTTGGAAAAAACTCTAAATAAAGTTACACAGAAATCGAGAATGTATGGGTAGTTATTTCTGCCGGAGAACAAAGAATTGTTAACCAGACATCCTCTTACTGAACTTTGCACAGTAACATGCAGATGTGTTTTTTAGTAATAGCTGTCAAAAAGCAGGATAAAACCCCAGAAAGTGCCAGGTTTAAAGGATGTTTGTGTGTTTGAGATAAGACTTGGCAACTAGAACTCTAAAATCTTAAGTATTTCCATCTATGCATAGGCCCATGTTAAAAGAATAAAACAGTAAGTTTCAACCAGAAAATGTTAACCTTCTTAGTCTAATAACTTATCTAATAACAAAATGGAGGTTGATGACAAATACACAAAGTATTTCTTGCTTTAAAACCTAGTCCTACAGTTAGTAGAATTTCAGGATAGAAGCAATTGTTTATTTTTGGCAAACAAATAATATTGGTAATTCCAATAAAGTGAAAGTCAGAAAGCACAATTAAAAAACTAACAGTTTATGGCAACTGCTACTTATTCACAAACCTGAATTCTAGAAGGAGCTGAAAATACGTTAGTTTTTTTCTGATAACTCCTCACTAAGTTACATCTATCTGCCAGAGTAGCATTTCAGGAAATTTCATTTCCAAAAGTCAAAACGAAGCAATGACAAAGGAAAAGAAGAACAGCAAATTGGTATTTTGTTTTGCTATAAAATTATATGGCAAAGATGTTTCATAGCAACTAAAGCAAATGCAAAATTCACTTTAAATATCAGTATCTATAGTTTTATATTTTATTTTTTCGTTCATTCATCTCCTCAGAGTATGACACTGGCTCTACTTTTGGCAGAGGTGGTTATAACAAAAAAACCCATCTGTTTTATTTTAACTGATATTTTTCTTAACAAAATTTCTTCACAAAAAGTATCTATGTATCAGTTTGTAAATATTGGTAGTTTTGTGTTAGCAGATTTTTCTATGGGTATTGATGGTTTCTTATCACATTGTTCATTTGCCATTTTTTTCCCTGCAGGAAAGAAGTCTCCCCAGCTGCCTGGAGAACACATGTAATTTCAGAAGCATGCAAGTGTTTTCAGCAACCAAACTGTCTTGGTGTTTTTTCAGGGGGAAGGACAAAAAAAAAAAAAAAGATTAATTTATCTGACAGGAAGGACAGACATCAGACAGACAAATTTTTATTTTCTTTCCTATACTTTCTCAAAATAGAGGGCTGGTAATCTCTCTGAACGATGGTAAATATAGGACAACTTGTTTTCTTGGTGATCAAATTAGATGGATTGAGCTTCTACTAAGAACCTTCTAGACTTGACTGTCCCTACTGATGTTGTCAGAAATTCAGTTCCACTGACAGAAGGGAGGGGTGGAGTTGTCCTTTATATATATTCATGATATTCCACCTAAGGAAGACAAGAAGCCATAATGGATCTAAGGATATGTTCTTATACTGAAGCACCTGAAGGAGGAATGGTGTGATTCTTGTACCTTCTGCAGTAAATATATTTATTTAATCAAAATACCGAGATGATGTTTTTATGCCAATTTTTCATATTCTGATAACTACCTTTATTAATTTCTGAAGTTCTTATTTCTAATTTTCAAATGCCTATGTTAACTTTCATGGCTTTTCCTCAACAGGCCTCAAGTTGCTTTCTTTAAACATTAAAAACTTAAAGGACACTAACACATTAACTTTTAAGGGCTTGGGCTGATTTACTCCCTCAGAATTGAATCTTAAACGTGACTGTACAAATTAAAAAGCTTACCAAGTGGCTGATGCAGCCTAAAATACAGGTTATGGCCAGAGGCATGAGTCAAACTCTGAAATCAGATGTGCATTGAAAAACAGCACCAGAAGGGAGAGTAAAGAATTTTTACGTTTGATAAATTTATCCTGAAGAAATGCTCAACACAAAGCAGGACAGGAAGACTTCCAGAAGACAGTCATCTCCTTTGGCAACAAGCAACAAATCAAAGTAACTCAGGCTGGGTTACAGATTCACAGTGCTAACAAGCAATAAGCCTAGAAGAATATTAGTGCAGTGCAAGGCGGTGAGCATTTCTGAATAAAAAAGCATTATTTAAATGGTTACATTTCCTCAGGCAGTGATTTCCAAAGATGTAAGCAGACGGTTTAAGAAAACCTACCTCAGGCTGTATAGCTTTAAATACTGGCATATCCATCAACGTTATCTGACTCTGAAATAAAGATAGAATTTTAAATCATGTAATATGAAGAGCTAACAATGACATATTTCCATCTGCCCTTCAATAACTACAAACCATCCGCATGTTCCTCACAGACCAGAACTGACCAGCCTGAGTTTGGCCCCCTTGCTTCAGGCTGATACACGAGCACAAATACCCCTCCTGAGAGGCACCATGTTACACTCTGGTTGTCCCCCGCTGAAGAATTTCAGTACCTGTGCCAGTCTAAGGGGACAAGCCTGTGCTTGAGAGTCTTCCTCTTATGTAATAAAGAGTCTGGACAGTAACGGCAGGAAGAATTATTTCACACAGAGAACAGCATACATTTGACATTCACTGGGCTGAAAGGCAATAAATTATTATGTGTTAATTAGTTATGACTGGAATAGGCTTTAAGGGAATCATACAGAGATTTTCAGTCCCAAAGACAAACAGTTAAATTTCTGGTTTCTCTGCAGGTTGGTAGGGTCTTTGTTTTGCTCATGGCTACAGCTGGCAAATGGGACTGGAGAGAAAAAAGCAGCTTACACAAGTTTGGAATTGAGAGTTAAAAAATATGTTACAATGATATAAGGGGGTGTGGCTACATACAGGTATGTTTTTAAAGTGTAGCACTAAATCAAGACCCTCATCAACAAGCTTCCATCTCAAACCAACAGCAGCTGGAATAGAAAACTGATGAGCCTGAAGTTACGAGCAACCTTACCTTGACTCGATCATTTTATAGATACATTTCCAGGTTAACCACAAATGTAGGACTACACTCTATGTTCTGGGCTGTCTTTGGACTTAATATTCATATTGTGATGAAATCAGACATATCTATTTTCATACGATTTTACAGTCCTGTCTAACTGTGGCTCTGTTAATTTCTGAAGGCAGTCCATGGCCATGAATCATCTGAACTTGGACAAACAGGAATGATTTTTTACTGAGTTGATGCGGATTTGCCATCCAAGTATTTTTATAATTTTACCTAACAACAGCTCTCATCTGTGTAGTGTGTATTAGTGTTCAAAAAGACCCACACAAATCTGTTCCAAAGCGACAAACTTATGGGAATAAGGTAGTCCTATCTCCAAGACTTTTTTTTGGCAAAAAGGTATTATACGAACTTTTGCCAAATAACAAAACATCATTTTGATGCTTAGAATGTTAATGAAAACATTCAACTATGTACAGTAGCTTTTATCCTCACTCTTTCCTGCTCTCCAGCAAGTTAACATGCAAATTAAAAACAAGGGGCAAGGGACAAGAATTGCACTGAATGTTTGCCAAAACTGCAGTTCTATTTTCGGTTTAGCACTGAAAAACTGGTATTAAGGAATGCCAATTGTTTCCTCTCTACAACCTTCTTCCTTGCTTTTAAGAAACTGATTTTTCTGAGAAAATAATGTTTCAGCAGAAAAGATGAGTATTTGTGGTTTCAGTTAAAAAAAACTGAACCAGACTGTGTTTAGTGGGCGTGGTGGTATTAAGTCAAAGGTTGGACTTGATGATCTTGCAGCTCTTTTCCAATCTTTAGGAGTCTATGATTCTATATGTAACATCTTTAAACCTATTCTAGGATTTTTAAAACACTAGTAAAAATTCAAATGGCTTCACATAGGAAAACAAATATGCTGTGTCAGGTCAGTACCAAGTAATTAAATGCCAAGACATGTTTATTTTGTTGAAGTTGATATAATCAGAAATTTGCTTTCAAGAAAACTGGAAGTTCATTTAAAAATATTTTTTTTAAGCAGAAAGGTTTTATAGATTTTTTTTTGTACCCTGCAAGCCTTGAATGTTATACAAGCTTAAATGCAAAAATAACATTTCTACTTACAGCAAACTCCTCAGGAGTTACTTTCAACACATCAAATACAACTGCATCGTAGCTTTTATTGGCATAATCTGAACTTCGCCCTTCCAGAGAATCTGAGCTGCTACTACCCTACAAAGAAAAAATAGTAGGCTTATCTGCAGAATGATGAATTGCATCTCAAATTCAGAAAATAAATATGTGTAAAAATACTAAGTAATGACAACAAAATGTATGAAATTCAAAGTTTCAGACACCGAATTATAAAATTTAGTTTAGCACTGTTCACTACTGTTTCTGACTTTCTTCTGCAGACTTTAGTGACATACAATTTTAGCTCTACAAAATTTCCAGCTTTAGTAAACCACTTTTAAAATCACAAACTAAATAAAAGAGCTTAATATTTAAATAAAATACGCAACGTAAAAAGTGGGTAGATCCAAGTCAAGCTGCTCTATCCATAACATTATAAACAAGGGAAAAATTGACACATCCTGAAATTTAACTGGGAAACTACTGATTAGGAAGCCTGACATTTGTGCTGGTCAAACCCAAGAAGAGAATAAAGGGGCATTAGCAGAAAGGCAGATAGGTATGCTTTATCATGAAAGTGCCAAGTCAGCATTCAGAAAGAGAAGCACTGCCTCAGTATCGACAGACGTGTGGGTAAAGGATCAAGATTAATACAGTCTTGTTAGACTTCCAAAGATTTTTCATGTGGTTCGTCACTCCAAAGCCATTAAGCCCTAGCATAGACTGTCCTTGCAATGATAAAAAATTATTTACAAGACAGTTGTTACAAGAACTAGAAATATGTTAATCAGCAGAGAATTATGCACAGATAAGTGATGTTTATTATATATTCAACAACCTGGAAAACAGTGTAGAATTATTGCAGACTATGGATTTTCATTTTATTTATTTAAATGTGGAAAAAAACCCCCAAAACTGGCAATGAAAAACTGAAAAGGGCCTTCACAAGATTTGACTAAGTCTGGAAAAGGAAAGGAAAAAATATATAATGCATTATGAATACGCTCCTTTATAAATCCATGGTGCACCCAACTCTGGAATACATATGCAGTATAAGTCTCCATTTTAAAGCTGGAAAAAAGTACCACCAATCCCACATTTAAAATGTGTGCTTTACTGGGCAAGCTTTACTGTAGCTGATTTATAATATTTCATCATAATATTAGATGAAAGTAGAAAAACCAGAAAAGCTCAGTGGGGGCAGTAATTCCCAAGCAGTGCTCCCTTGCCTCTCATGGAGCTGTGCACTGCAGCTCAACACAGAATGAGGCAGTTTCTGGAAGCAACACAAAAAAGCTGCATGGTCTGCAAAGGATACAAAAGGTTAACGTGAACAAAATCTTAGAGCACTTTTTTACTAGCAGACTAGTAAATTGAAAAAAAAAAAAGAAGAAAAAATGCAATTGGATATTTCTGGCTCAGTTTTGATGGTACATTACGTTGCTCTTAATTGAAAATAATAAACGGCTGCTCTAAGTTACAGAATGACAGGTCAAAAATGCTATTTAAAACTAATCAAAATGAGTAATCATCATCAACAAAGACAAATAAAAGTGTCTGTGAACACTAAGAACCACGGAGTGTTCTAAATTTACTCTGCTGTCATGCCAGTCCTTTTTCTTACAAACGGTGTGGCATTTGACTAGCAGTGGAAAGGGCTTCTGAAAAGCTGAAAAAAGCCAAAATTTCCAATTTGATATAGGAGCTAATAAAATCCAAGGAACTGTACCTCTGGAGTGGCAGAGGTGACCATCACATTGGCCATGAAGTCATTCCTTTTATACATGCTCTCCCCAAGACACAGGAAGTTTCAGCTCAGCCAGCACTGGTTGAAAACAGAAAACAGAAATTCCTGCAAAGTAAATGTATTTGGGGAAATAAATAAACTTTATAAAAACACCACAACACACACACGCACAAAAAAACCCCATCCATAAAGGAGATTTCATTTTTCTTTCTCAGAGCAAAGAACTTATGAAACAAAATTATCTCAGGAGACAGATTCTCTTTTCTTTTCCAGGCACCAAACTGTAAACGAGTACAAGCAAATATCGCTAAAGTCACGCCAAGTCCTTATCATCCCTACTTCCACTCATCTCAAGAATTATGGGGAAAACAGAATATTATTTACCATTGTCGCTGAATTAGGTTATATATGAAGTCCCTGCCAGGCAGTATGCATCCAGAAACTGTAGGCTACCAAGAACTGCTTACACAACTACCAAGTCAGATGAAGCTCTGGTTCTGTTTACAGCGAGCAAACAAACAGCAGGGTGGTTTCATCATTCCCTACGGCACACACAGCCGAGTTCCACGGCCACCACTGCCACTGACTCCTGCACATGGACTCTGGCAGCAAAATCTGTAGTTGCTCAAATATGCAACTAGGGATACTCTGCCGCATGTCCCTCTGCATCCTTGCTCCTCCCCACAACACTGATTACACCAACAGGAAAATGCTGGAAACGCAAACAGCTGAGAATAAAAGGAACCTCTTATTTACCCTCTTTAGAAGGATGAGGTCTTCACTTCTCAACCCTACAAAGACAAAAAACAATTCTCCCCACTGTCTCACATGAAACAAGGCAGTAATTGTGCTTCAAAGAATGCCAAAATCTCCTGTTAGACAAGTCAAGAAGCAACTTCCTTTATCTTGTGTCCTGATAAAATTAACTCATATTTTGAGCGCTAACAGACTGCAAAGTATTTCTAGGTCTGGAGTTGCTCCTGTTAATAGTCCTTAGAGATACTGAATTGGAAAGGAATTTTGCAGATGTAATTTCTTTAATATGTGGCATTTACATCAGGGCCACAAAAATATACTTATGTCCTCCTTCCCTGCCTTTTTGACTAGGCTTTCCAGTGTATGGGGGCTCCAAAATGCTCCAAAAATGGGAAGAAAAATCCCATATGTGAAGTTGTATACTGCCTAAATTCAGTTTTACTCCAAATTTTAATGTTCATTATATCCAAATGAGACAGAAGTGCTCTAATATCTGAAACCAAAAGCACTTTTGCCTTTCAACGTTCAGTACATACAATAAAGCTTGCAAGGCTAGAAACTTTCATTCTAGAAAGCATCGAAATAGATTTTTCCCCCTAAATGTCTCAAATATAACACAAGCATTAAAAATGCACTGCTTTTTCCTATGTGTAGAGGTTTCTCCAAGATCTACATCTATGAAAAAAATACTTCTATACACACCCATTTGCTTTGCTGCCTTGAGGAAAGTCAGAGAGAGCAATTATCCTTTTATGTCAAATCCACCTAGTCATTTGAAGTATTTCCACACCTGCTATCACAGAAAGGATCACTCTGCACACAGAGTAACACAGGAGCTAATACTAAGCCTACTGTAACAAGAGGCTGTCAGACAACATAAAGATATTAAAAACAATGCTCCCCCACACTTGCAATATTTCCCTCCAACAAGATTTAAAAAATTTCTGAAATTCTGAAAATTATCAAAGGTCCAATATGTTGGCAATAAAAAGTAAAAAGTTAGTGAAATGATATATAACTTCTTTTCATAGCTTTTAATTCTTACAATTTCTTTTAACTTGCTCAGGTTAATAATTAAAACTATGCATTACACAAACAGTGCTAAAAATCAAAACCAAGAAAACACCCTCTCTGTTTGCACAGAGGGTTCACACGCACACTGCAGATCTCATTCACAGTCTGCCAGAAACAAAGTGGATAAATCAGGATGCAAACATACATACCACCAGAGGTTGTCTGTTCTTTGCCAACTTAACAAACCCATTTAGATATGTAGCGCACTCTGAAGCAAAACTGAAGACAGTGTAAGAACAACTAAACTGGAAAAAAAACAAAAACACCATCAAAAACAAGCACAGACATAATCCCTATAGCCATTATTTTAACAGCATTTATCGAATTTTGTTATCTATGCCACAGAAGTGACACTCTCTGAAAGCAAAAATGCAAATTTCACATTGCTGTTAGTAATATGCATGTAATGCAATTCAAGTGCCCATAAGTTCATTCTCAGTACTAGTTACCCAAGTCACAAGAAAGTCACTGAGACTCTTAAGCACAGATATCACCTCTGGCCAAGGAAGTCTCTATGGCCTAATTTCTGAATGCTAGCAGAGCAATCTGAGGAAGTTATTGACTGTTCACACTCCTCTCAGCAAATACAAGAAGAACCACGTCAGCAACCACTGATGGTCGTTGTTCTTATTGATTTTCTTATTGGAGGAAACAGTACTGAGCTAGACACCCTTCTGATCAGCCCTAGTTCAGCCCTTCTGGACTCCACAAGTTAACTGGCTTAGCTGATTTCAAACCCCATTTACTTACTATTTTCATTAGTTGGTTATGGTTTTCCTAACAGCACTGAGTCATGAACTGAGAGCTGCAGCATCCTTTTAGGAAAAAATACTTCAGTATTCTACCAAAATATAACTGTTCTTTCTTAAGCTTAAATTAGTTGGACAACTGGTTCAGTGAACATAATTAAAGAGCACTGGGTCCCTGCCTGGGCATGGATAAACTTGGTTAGAATCAACGGAAGTTACCAGCTGGGTTTGCTTTTATTTTTTTTTTAAATAAATTTAGAGCAGAACAGAGTTCCAGTTGGAAGGGATGTACAATGATCATCTAGTCTTACTGCCTAACTGCTTCAGGGATGACCAAAAGCATGTTATTAAGGGCATCGCTAAAGGCTCTTAAACACTGACAGGCATGGAGCACCAGCCACCTCTCTGGGAAGCCTGTTCCAGGGTGTGACCACTCTCTCAAGCAGAGAAATGCTTACTGATATTCAGTCTGAACCCCACCTGGTGCAGCTTTGAACCATTCCCTTATGGCCTGTCCCTGGATCCCAGGCAGAAGAGATCAGCACCTCCCTCTCCACATCCCCTCTCAGGAAGCTGAGAAGAGCAATGAGGTTGCTACTCAAGCTCCTTTTCTCCAAACTAGACAATCATAAAGCCCTCTGCTGCTCCTCAGAGGATATGTCTTCCAGTATTTGGTATCAGGAAGATTAGCTGTCATCCATCAAGATGAGGGAATGAAGAATACCAAAAGCGTCTGCCTTCCACAAGACCAACAACGTACTACTGCACTTCATCGGCAACGCCTAGCCTAAGGACACATTTACAACAGACCACACAGAGCTCATTTTCAGTTCTGAATTGTTTTCATCATTGCATTCATTTTCCTCTTTCTTCACTCCTAAACTATTCCTCCAGATGTTCACCATTACAACCTTTCTTTCCTTGATGAACAACAAAGTCATACTCAGATGCTGTAGGGGTAGAGTACAAATGGCAATATGCTAGCACAGCTAACGTACTAAAAGAGGAAAAGGACTTTACTATGAAAACAGAATCAAACAATAACAGGGTTATATTTCTGCCTCTGTGCTTGCAATCAGCTGCTGATGTGAAACTTGTATCACCAGCTACATCATGTCCAGCTTCTGCCCAGAGGCTCTTAGGGGCAGGCTGGGGAAAGTCCAATCTTTTTGTTTTATTGGTAATAAAGACCAAAAGGCAATTAGCATCACAGTATCTAAAACCACGCACTGCTTGTTCTCCATACCTAGATATTACATACCATTTCCCCCTTCACACTGTTTCTTTTGTTTAGTATCATCATTTTAATATTAAAAACAGAAAAAAAAGTAAATTCAAAAGGATTTCAAAATCTTCTGTCTGCCACCAGAGCCCTTTCACCACATATGCTTCATGCACAAACACAGATCTGGGACTGGACAGTGGAGCTGTGTAAACCCTCATAATGCTTTATAGAAAAAAAGCTCTTTTAATTTCTAAAAGCCCTTTTGAAGTAATTCAACATTAGACCTTGATGGACATTTTGTACAACACGAAAAATGCCTGAATTTAGATAATAATTTTCTACTAACACGTTATTAAGAAAAAAGCAATCAGGCTACAGAAGAGTAGTCATATAAATGTGATGTCTTTTTAAAGATCCTTCTAGGAAAACACTCTTGTGTATTTTCAGTATCCACTTCACCTGAAAGTCCCTAATATAGTTCATTATGCTCTAGGCAACAGTACCACCTATAGATAAAATACACCATGGACAATTTAGCATGCACATTTTTTCATACACATCCTTTTCTGAGAAACTTGTTACTATAGTTAATGACGAATAATGAAAATTTAAGGGAAATAAAATTCATAATTTAGTACATAAATCCCTATATTGGGGATAATGGAACATGAACACGAAGAGGAGGAAAGCAATTCTGCATGTCAAAGGAAACAAAGTGAAAAATATTTCTATGTTAACAGTAACTACAAAAGCAATACATGTCCTCAAGAAAAAACAAATATATAATAAACCTCCCCCAAGTGAAGAACCTAATACCATCTTGATCCATATCAAGACAAGAGCTGGAGCACTCTCTCCAGCCAAGTCCTCCTCCAACAGTCACCACCCTTCATAAGTTGGCAAACTTGCATATGTTTAGGGAAGTTATACCTTAAGGTAATCTTCATGAAACAGTTACAGGAAAAGAAAATTATCTTAAGTTCTCTATCAGAAGAGAACTGACAGACAGTAATCTCTGCGATCTGGTATCAAATGTAAGTGAAAATATAGAAATACCTGTAACTTCAAATACAGTTGCATACTTACAGTGGAATAAGGCAGCTGTGCACTCAACCCATTTTGGTGCACACCTCCATTAGTCCTTTGCTGGGTCTAGCTCTGGCTATTCAGCAGGTTTATCTCTTGTTTAAAAGCATGACATTCCTGTAAATAACAGGAAACAGGATTACAGTGACATTTGCTTTAAAACTCAGTTCTTCTCAAACTGGGCACTGTTCACCTAATACGTGCACTCTGGTATTTTTGTTTTTATCTCTCCACCTCAACTCTCATGGCTAGTCCCCCATTCTAGTTTCACTGGTATGTGAGAAACTCCCAAACAAAAGAAAAGAATACATCACAGAGGAAAGAGTAACACATTATGAATTTCATAACTAAATATACTCCAAATATGTGTCTGTAACTCCCTCACTCTGTCAATTGCTACATTCATATATAAGGTCTCTGAGGCAAAGAATATCTGTTCATATTTTAGAGGGACCAACACAGATTTCATTTTTTTCAATAATCAGTAAGACAAGGGACTACATACGCTCTATTTTGTTGGGTTAAGAACAACAGGCCGCAGACAAAGGGCCTGATGCACTTCCACAATCGAGAATTTCAGCAACGGTTCCTTCTCCACTACCTGCCAAAGCCCCAGACTGACCAAAGCCTCCAGGAGCCAGACCAAAAACTGCCTGAAGTGATCTGAAAACAGATCTCAGCCAACCAAGGCTCTCAACAGGACCTGCACAGTATCATCCACATGATATACAAATAGTTTTCAAATTTATTCCTAAAGACCGCTGGAGGTGGCCAACCCCAAATGGTTTCCATCTGCTCCCCCCACACCCCACACCCGTACCAAGGCTGTTTCCACCGTCCGCCGGCCTCGCACCGCGAAGCACCAGCCCCATGTGTCCGCATGGAGCACGCTCCGCCTCACCGCACCGGGCCGGCCTCGGAGCCCCCGGAGCTCCAGCGCCGCGCTGGAGCCTCATCGCCCGGCGGGTGGGGGTCCGGGGCCCTGCCGAGAAAGGCCGCGGAGCGCGGCGGGCGCCAGCGGAGCGGGAGGCGCTGCCCGGCCCTGCCAGAGCCCGGCGTCCTCCGCCCGTGCACCTGCCGCGCCCCGCAGGAGGCGGCCCGGGCCCGGCACGGCCGGCGGCGATAGGGCTGCGCCTCGCACCGCCCCTCGGGGGCCCGGCAGCCGCCGGCCTCCTGCAAGCGGCGCCCCCGGAGAGTGGGCGCCCGGCCCGGCCCGGTGCCACAGAGCTGCGCCCGCAGCACACGCCCGAAGCGGGGACGGCGGGCGGGCGGGCGGGCGGGCGGGCGAGGGGCTGCGGCGGCCGGTCCCACCTGTCCTGCCGGGCACGCGGGGCTCGTCCGTGTCTCACCTGCTCGGGGCCAGCTGCCTCCAGCGTCGCCCACGAGCCCTCTCGGCGCAGGGACGGCACCGGGGCGGGGGTGGAAGGGAAACGCCCTCAGCACCGCTCCCGCCAGCCCGGCCCTCGCCGGTGCCGGTGCCGCTCCCGCCGCCGCCGAGGACGAGGCCCAGCCCGGCGGGGACCGCGGGGCGGGGCTGAGGCGCGCGGATTGACGCGCGCGCCAGCCAACTGCCGCCCCGCGCGGGAGCGCGCGCGCCAATGGGCGCGGGCGGGGCGGGAGCGCGCGAGCGCAGGTGCCGCTGCGCCGGCCTTGGCCACACCCGCCCCGCCCGCGCTCCCGGGCGCCCTCTGGCGGCCTCGCCTGCGGCTTTCCGGGCCCGGCCGGGCCGCGGGGCCGGACCCGCACGGCCCGGGTGTCCCGCAGACCGCCGCGCCCGCACTCCCTCCCGCCTGAGTCCCAGCCCCTAGGGCAGGGTCAGAGAAGTGCCGTCCATCCGCTCCCCTCGCGGCAGCACTGGCTGTGCCTTGCCCTTCCTATCGACGAACCTCTGGGAACCCCCACACCGAACCCGGGCCCGCCTTCAGGTCCGGACGTTGATGCTCCAGGTCCCGGCAGTGAAAGGACAGAATAGTATGTGTTCTTCCAAGGCCATTAAACAGAGCTTTGTGGGCCTCTTGAAGATACTTTGTTGATACTTGAAGATACGAGGCGAAAGAAAGCTGATTGACAGCTTCTCTAAAAGCCCCGTTCAGGGTACAGTGTGCTCTTGGCTCTGTGCACTGGTACTACGTGCAGGGCTGAATCCAGCCCCTCACACCGGGCTCCAGTTTTGCACGTTAGAGAACAAAAACCAAGTGAGGGTACCTGAAGGAAGCTCCGAGATACTGCACGATGCCCAGATTACACTGAGAAGGCATCTTTCCAGTCTCCTGCTTGCTAAAGGTTTTCAATCGCTATCAAAGCCAGAGCACTTTAAACATCTTCAGACATCCCAATTAAACTTGTATGAGCTTGCTTTTCAAAGCAGAAAGATTCAATTTGAGAATAAACTATAAAAATTAACATAGATTTGAGATTTGCTTGTGAGTACTGATGCAACTCCAATAACCACATCAAAGCCAAAAGCACTATATGGGAAGGTATTTTCCCTACATTTCCCTCCTCCTCAGAGAGGCTGAAGAATTAAAATTGATGTCATGTGAATCACTAATCATTTAATAGACTATTCTTATTTGAGTTTGTCCTACTAAGTACTGCCACTACTTTCACACTACACACACTTTCCTCTAAAACTTCCAGCATCAGCTCCCACTAAAGCAAGAGTAAGGTATTCTCTGGCAAAATGTTTTCCTCTCTGTCTCACTGTGCCAGGACATTAAAACAGCAGTTCATGGACTACAGTCCTCTTTAAAAAATATACATTAGTTAGTCATATTTCTACAAGAATTCAGGAAAAAACAGTCTGAACACTAGGTACTTCTTATCTGAATGATTATGAGATTCCAAGTCAGAATTTCCAAACTGATGCTTAAAGCACTGTAAAATGATGATGTCCTCTGCCCAGACAGGTCTCATGCAGCACAGCAGAACAATCTCTGAAATCCTGGGTGTAAACCCTGCTTTGCTGAGAATGGAATTGCTCAGCACCTGCTCCTCTTGAAGTTGTCAAAATAAAGACTGGAAGCCTTTTGTTGTTGTTGTTTTTGTTGTTTTTTGTTTGATTGTTTGTTTTTTGTTTGGTTTGGGTTTTTGGTTGTTGTTGTTGTTGTTTTGGTTTCGAGTTTTTTGTTTTTTGTTTTTTGTTCCTGTTTTAGGTTTCAGTAATGTACAGCACCTTAAGTAACTTATATTAAAAAATTGGCCAGCACCCTCTGGTGGAAAAAAACACATGGACAAGTAACGTTACTTTAGACAGCGTCATTAGCCATATAATTTCACAAAATTTTAATGAAAAGTTTCTGTCTATAGTTCAACTGACGTTTGATTTAACATTAAATTTAAATTTTTCCTAAACTAATGCACAATACAATTGCAGTATGCTATTTCACGTTATTCATGAAATGTAGCATCCATGGGATCAGGCTTCATTTTTCCTGCATGGTTATTGCAGAAAGAGAATAAATTCAGTATGTCATGTTCACTGGCTATTCCAGCTTCCCTTCAAGCTGTTTTCAAGAAGTCTGCATTATGAAAAGTTAAACAGTACAGCTGCATGTACACAACAATCAGGTAAACAGAACTGAGGTTTTTTTAACCTAAACAAACTTTTTTTCCTTAGCCTTCTTAACTAAACTTCTGCATGAAATCTTTTTCTTCTATCTCCTGCTTTGCTGAGAATGGTATTTTATAGCATTTTTTAAACAAGTGTCCAATCTCTGAGTCAGTTTTTCCCTTGATGCTGAATTCAGATGTGCCAGCAAAGATGAGAGAAGTTGAGGTATTTCAGAGCATTCATAAAATTAGAAAGATTTGGTTGGAAGGGACTTAAAAATTCACCTCTTTCCACTCCCTGCCATGGGCAGGGACACCTTCTACTATCTCAGGTTGCCCCAAGTCACGTCCAAACTGGTCTTGAACACTTCCAGGGATGGGGCAGCCCCAGCTTCTCCAGGCAATCTGTGCCAGGGCCTCCCCAGCCTCACAGGGAAGAATTTCTTCCCAATATCCCCATCTAGCCCTGCCCTCTGGGAGTGGGAAGGCATTCTCCCTTGTCCTGTCCCTCCAGGGCCTTGTCCAAAGTTCCTCTCCAGCTCTTTTCGAGCCCCTGTAGGTACTGGAAGGAGCTCTAGGGTCTCCCTAGAGCCTTCTCTACTCCAGGCTGAACACCCCCAGCTATCCCAGCCCCTATCCAGAGCAGAAGGGCTCCAGCCCCCTGACCATCTCTGTGGCCTGGATGCAGTGCTCCAGGTGGGGGGTCTCACGAGAATTACTTTAGTTTATGCAATAGTTCTTTTATTGGATATCCCTGCTGAAATAACCTTTCTACATTATTAGGGAGCAAGCAGATAAGTTGAAGTTTAACCACACATACTGTACTATGACACTGTAATTATTGCCATGGATCGCAACTTTAAACAAATACGAACTACCCAAGGTCAATGGTGTATCCCTAGACAGAACTAGATAAAGTTGAAATCCCATGCAACAAAAATGCATCATAAGGTTAGCTAGAAAGAAAGGGAGTTAAAAGAAAAACTGAATAATTTCTAAGTGTTAAGGGCAAAGGATATCAGAATTATTCTATTAGTTGGAGACATTTTTAAAATCTTAAAATAATCTGATACCCACCACCATAATTTCCCTTATTTCCACATCTTCATGTGGACTAAACTAGCAAAGAAGGGGTTCTTTGAAACTGCCAATCAGTTTGCACACACAAGTGACTGAACACAGTGGAACTCCTTGTCTTTGTACCAGATTTTCCTCACTATACAAGGAGAGAAATCAGTCTTCAGAAAGACTAGTCAGACTCGTTAAACCTACAATAATCTTGTTGCTTTGCTGATATCCCTTCATTGTTTCCCCAAGTTTTCTCTTCCAAAAGCAGTTGTGTGTCTTCCACTTTCACGTGTTTTTCCATTAATCCTCAACATGTCTGTTTTCTTACCATCACATCTCCCTTATACCTAGCCAGAGTCACTGTCCTTTCTCTACTTTGTTTTCAAACAAGCACCTCTGTAGTTTCTGTGATACTGCCTCATACTGATGAACCTCACAAAATTGCCTCAAAACATCCTCCTTCAGAACCCTCCTTTGTTTTAATGACAGGAAAGAGTTCACTATGGGTACTCTTTTCAAAACCCTTTAATCTTTTCCTCTCCTGCCTACATCTGTTGTCGTTTGTTTTACACAATACAAGCCTTCTGAGGAAGTCATATCGGAACGTGTGTCTTGAACAAGGGTCTCATTTATAGTTCCAGCACAGTACAGATGGACATTTTTTCAGAGCTCTGCCTTCGTAAGCTTTCTGTTGCATCCCATCATAGAGAAGATCTTCCCTGATACTACTTCACCCTTTTTTCTAATGCCAGAACTTCAGTTATTTGGGAGAAAGGGAGATCTCTTGTGCCCACTCACAGTTATTATACACATAGTTCTTATGTAATAAGAAAATAAGCTCAGTTTAATGGTGGATGTAGAAGTATGAGTCTTCATAAAAGTACAAAACTCAAACATCATCCATTCAGAACTAAACAATTAATAACTGGCAAAAAAGAGAAACTTCAAGAGTAGTTTGTCTCTAACAATTTTGGACTCCTAGTTGGTACATGAGTATTAAAATGCAACTTTTTAATCACACCTCAGGAATAGCATCTAAAATGCAAGCCCCTTAGTGAGTAAGTAACCAAATGTAGACACTGACACCACAGATTTGCTCTAGAAGCATTTTAATTTACAAACAGCAATTCCGATTGACTTTATACCATAAAAAAAGCAATTTACAAGCAAGAAACAAATTCATCAGAACAAAATAAAGCAGCACAGAAATATTCATGTCACAAATCTAAAACCAAAGTGAATACAAGAGTAAAATATCATTTGAATAAATATTTTAAAGTTCATGCTATAAAATAATTCTTAATGGCAAAGTTACTAGATGTTACAGCATCAGCTTAGCTAGCTTCATTTACTTCACGTGGCAATGAAGTGCGAGGTGTGAGGTTCCCGGTTTATATTGCAAGATAATGACACCAAGTCAAGTCATTCAAACTGTTCAATTATTTATCATCAAAAACAACCATACAAATAAAAGTTTTTTAAAAATACAATTTTTCAGTCAGAAACAAATACTGTTAAAATCGTGCAAGAGCTCTACCTCTACCCAGACCTATAACCAGAGGCTCGCAGTCCGAGTCCAAAGGCTGAATCCCTGTGGGAATGAGAGTCAGCAGTTCTGGATCTGCCATGGCAGGAGTGAGCTACAGGAGCGAGAGGCAAACCTGCTCAGTCAGAGATACGTGGCTTCACATCCCCTGAAGAAATACAGGAACACATGTCCCAGGCTTACTTGTTTGTTTAGCTTTTTTTTTTTTAATGTAAACTTGCGTAACTTAAGTTAATGCTGTCACAGGGATGTGCAAGTACTATTAAATCTACAATATTAAATACAACTATTCTGGCACTTGTTAAAATACATGTAAAATGCACAGAGATTATAAACTTTGAACATTTTGAATGACTTTACTAAACTTCCAATTCAATCACTGAGTATTATGAAATTTACAATTCATGAAATAAAGAGATTCATATAAAGAATTTACATAATTCCCCAAATACTTTCAAATATAAAATTTAATAAATAACCCTGACCAGTCAAAAAGCACCATTCAAGGGTAAAATTCCCTTGGAAAATAGATTAGGTGTTGCATATTTGAGTCCCTTTCAATGGTTTCATGTGAAACCTGTTTAGAAAAATGACAATAAAAGAATCACAGTAAACTAATACAAAAATTTAAATAATATATATATTTAAAGGTAAAGCTCATTCAATATTTTCCCAGCCCTTGATTTTATTCCTATTGTTCTTCCCATAATTCAACCTAAACATATTAAGAGGCCTCATTGCTTTGTCTAAAAGTAAACCAAAAGCTTCAGCATAAACCATGAATTGATGCTGGGGAAGACTGCATTAAAACTCTCAATTTAGGCCTACAGTCTACCCTGCTGACAGTGAACTGACAGTATCCTTTATGCTACGGAAAGATTTCACACCAAGAAAGCAGAGCCAATCTTGGGGCCTTAGTGACCAAAATGAACTTGTCATGTACTGTAAGTATTTACAAAGCTATTTTCTAAATGTATTTACAAGCTTAAAAGAAATAATCTGGAAGATAATAAGAAAGAAAATTAAAATAACAGTTTAAAACCACAGACATTAGCAAAGGTATAAAATCCTTTATTTTCACAGTTTGTCAAAATAGGTTAAGCATCTAGAAGAAAGGACACTGTCACTGCTTTCACATTTGTCTAGAATTAAGAAGGTAGATTAAGAAGAGACTCAATTATGAACCAGCCTATATAATTTCACCATTTATTTTGCTGTCAAATATTTCTTCACATATTTTATTGACTTCTGCATTTATTGTAAATGAAATGTGTAACAGCTCTGTGCTGAGAACTGGACAGACACGAGACATTGTACAGTGTTTCCATGGTTGCTAAAGTATCCCAGCCTCCTGCTCGCTGGGCTGGTGACATGAATTCATCAGGTCACACCTCGTGTCTGTGACAGTGTTGATCCTGGCACCCCGTTGAGTGACAAGGCACAATGGAATTGCTGCTGCCAGGGGTGCTGTTGGTGTTCAGCAGAGCCCGGGGGGCCGGGCAGAGCTGGGCTATGGCTTGGGAATCAGGAACGCTGCCCCCGGGGAGGGAACGGGCACAAGCAGGGCAAGCAGGACCTGCATGTTGCTGGATCGTGGGCTTGTACAGAAACGAATCATTTCCTGCCCCTTAACAGTCCCCTTACAATGGTTTGAACCTGAACCTGTACAATCAACGTGATGGTTTTTTGTTTGCTTTCGTCTGAGACAATTTTGGATAAGTCACTCTTTGGTAAACTCAAACCATTTTAATACATTTACAAATACAAAGAACTAGATTTAAATAATGTTAAGATTGTGACACAGAGAAATTCAAGAAATATAAAATTTGTACCCATATCCTGCTATTCTCAACTCATTCTTCCAAGGGAAAAAGTCACACCAAAGGCACCACAGCACAGGTTCAAGATAAAGGGTTAGGAATAACTGTACATTTCTTGGATTTTGCATGTCTCAAACTTAATTTATCAAAACTTTTTTTTTTTTTTTTTTTTTTTTTTACATTTAATTGCTTAAAACATACACTTAGGGAAAAAACTATATCAGAAACAGCAACATGTTGTTAGGTGGGTAAACATACAGACTACCTGCCCTAGACACAGACTATCCCTTCCCTTACTGGACACAAAAGTTCTGTTGTTGCTTCAAGGAGAGAAACATCTCCCCACCCTCTGCCTCTTTATTTAGGCAGTTTTGGGACAAAGAGGCAAATGATGTACCCAATTTAACTGAAACTGCTCCAATGGAGCAGGTGGGGGTTATACTGTAAATCCACGTTTTATGAAATTAATTCTTATTGCAGACTGCCACAATATTAAGAACTAGTGTATTTAATAAAGCTACTGCACAAATATGCCCCAACTTCACAGGGGCCAAAAAGCTGTACAACATAGCAAACCTACCTTTTTGTTTTCCCGTAATTTAGAAAAGCTTTTATTTTCTAAATTTCAGGAGTTAAACAGCATGTTCACAGACGTATTTTCAATATCAGCTAAACAAACATAAGACCCAATAATACAAAACCTGTATCTTAAAGAATTATGTGATTAATTTAACGATTAATTCTGTTCATCAGGTAGAATTCAGGTAGAATGTTACACAGTAGTGTTTGCCAGTCCATGCTTTTGAGGTCTCTTAAGCTATTGATTTTTTTGTGGTATTTTTGGGGGGGTTGTTGTTGTTGTTTGTTTGTTATTGGCTTTGGGGTTTTTTTAGGGGGTGGTTTGTGTAGGGTGGGGGCTTTTGTTTGTTTATTGTTAGGGAATTTTTTTTTTTTCTTAACTGTTACTATTATGTTTCACATTTTATATATTATACTGACCTAAATGATGAAGTTAGCACCATTTTAAAAACATATATTTGGTGAAACAAAAAGATTTAGAGTATTTTTAAAGTTGTTGGTAGCTCCTTTATACAGAAAACAACCACTGAAAATAGCAGAGAAGCCATAGCAACTCTGTAATACTCACACATGAAATAACAGACATATTGCTCAATATTCCCATAGAATATTTGTTTTTTTATACAAAAAAAGTACAAATTCCAAGTGCTGGCATATCACTTGGAGCTTTAAGTAGGAAGTCAACGTGCACCTGAAAACGGTTCTCTGTGAAGAGACCTATTAAAATACTGCTTGGAAATACTGTGGTAGAAACTACATCTCTCTCTGGTTTTAACCAACCATGAAGAGTGATGAAGTTAAATTTAATTACCTGGTATGGTTCTACAGTACGAAATGAAGGTAGATTCTGAGGCCAGCCAAAACACATTTAAAACCACAATGCTACTTTTAGGTTTGCTAATATTTTTTATATATATATATATATATATATATAGATATATCTATCTCTATATATATAAAAAGGTCAGCACCACAGGTTGTCCAGCTTGCATTCTAGACAACTAACAAAACCCCTCAACAGTTTAACCATAATTTAATAGATTTATGGCATTTGGTTTACATATGTTATAAAGCAAAGCTATTAAAACAAGGTAATTCACTTTGCTCACTTTTGCACACAAAGTAATAGTTTAATAAAATGAAAACCAAACAACATTCATTTAAAACCAAAACCATCCTCCCAAAGTCCAAAGTCCTAAACCCTAAGCAGAGAGGAGTCCTAGCAGTTGAAAGAGTGGTATATGGTATCAGCCTTGACATACTTTTACATTCACCTCAACCAGAATAGGAAAAGTGAAAACATTTTATATATATAAAGCAGATTTATATATATAAACAGACTCACTACCAAAACCAGTTAGTAAGAATAGATTTCATTGTGACACAAGAAGAATCAAAGCTATGATATTCTCTCTCTCCCCACTGCTGTGTAACTCATTACCAGCAAGAGGATTTCAGAAAATAAGGGAACTTACAGCTTCTTGGAGCATCCAGCAGAGCTGCCAATCTTATTCTAATATCTTTCTCCACTGGAGTTTGTGTCTCGCCAGATCAATCAATAGGGACACTTCAGCAGACTCTTCCTATCTTTTCCCCAGCACAGTCTTTATGTTCTGAGCATCTCCAAAAGTAAAAAACAAACCCCAAACAACTCAGCCTCCTTCAAAAACAAAGAATACTTGTGTAGTCCTCTCCAGAAACCATTTCTAACTGATTTCCAGAAGGTCAGGAAAATTAAAAGGCTGTTACACTTGTACTGAAGATTACTAAAAGAATAAAATACTTTAAAAATACACTAGTAGTGTGCTTGTCTGTGTTGCACTTAAAATGTAGTATTTTAATCAGATGTGTTAGACATTGCATGAATTTCCATACTAGAATCCATGGCTTCAGAAGCTGAAGCATCATTATCTACTTTCTGTTCCACAAATGCTTCTGTTCTGTCTGGAGACTCGACCCTGTTTCTCACTTCTGTTACCCCAGGGTGATTTTTTCGCAAGTGCTGGTTTAGTGTACCCTGGAAAGGAAAGCATTTGCCACAGATCTCACAGCGAAAGGGTTTGTCATCTGTGTGACCACGAATATGATATTCAAGTTGGTCCTTACGGGTGTATTTCTTTCCACAAAACTTGCACACAAAAGGAGTTATTCCCATGTGCAATCGCATGTGTCGATCAAGGCTCCCTTTCTGGTTGAAAGACTTCCCACAGTAAATACAAATTAGCCTTTCATTGTATGGATACCAGTGACCTCTTGCATTTCTTTCCTGTGGACTATTTTCATATCCTGGATTACTCACCATGGATTCACTGTCAGCCCCTTGCACCAAGCCCTGGACATCACTATGCAAGTGACCTGTAGGTACTCGTTTTTGGCGTGCACGACCCCCTCTGAAACAGCTCAGCATTGACCTTGAAGGACTTGTATTGCTCAGGCTCCCAAAGGTTTCTGACACACCTGTAGCCTGGGATGAGGCATGGGTAAATGAATAAACATGTTGTAAGACAGACCCATAGGAACCAACATTTACTGCCACCACCTGCTCTCCGTCCACCATTTCAGTGTGATATCCATCATCCCCGAGGGAAGAGCTGTCAGAGCAGCTTGGCCTGTCAGACTTCTCCATTTTAACTTTCACCTCTGCAATCTGACTTTCCCTTACTATCAGGTCTCCTTGCTCATGATCACCTTCAATCTGAATCTCATATTCAGAGATACTCCCACTGCTCCCTCGGTCTGAATGTCCTTCTTCTTGCAGACGACTCCGTAGAGTTTTGCCTGGAGTAGTTTCCATCCGCAGATCGCTGCCTGCTGTTGGCTGTCGCACCTGAGAGCAATAGGGAGGAGAGATCTCAATAGGGTTGGCAAAGTAGCTGCTGTCTTTAACGCCATTGCGATTCTCTGAATTTTCTTCAGCACCAACAGTGACAGAATCAACATCGCCAACAGTGATCTTTGAATGGATACTCTCCAGGATCTGCGTGCACTTGTCGATGACGCACTGCATCTGCAGGAAGCTGGCTGCAGTCAGAAAGCTGACAACGTCCTTCAGCTGCAAAGACATCCTTCCAGTGTAACAGAAAGAAAGCAACTGTTCAAAAACATTGGGATTTTTAATTACTGATATGGATAAGCCACTCATGGTGCTCAATGCTGAATGGTCACGGAAATATGGAGAGCTGGCAGCTAACACAGCCTTGTGGGCGCGGAACGGTTGCCCCTGGATGTGCACAATTATGTCACAGAGCTTCCCTTGCAAGCGGAGTTCGTTTAGCTGGCTCAGAACAGTGTTGCTGTACTCTGGCACATCAAACTGAATGAAACTGCTGCTGTCCATTTCTACTGATGTAAAGAGCAATCTGAAAGAAAAATACAAAGATTTACAGCTGAGAATGAATATGGAGTTTTCCATTTAAAAAATGCTTGCAAATATTTAAGTTACATCACCTCACTGATCTGTTAAAGGTGCAATACAACAAAACAGTAAGCATAGATACTTGATATAATAAAGAAAGTAGAGTTTTAATCTATGCATTTCTATAATGTGAATTATTCCTCTGTGACATTCACAATGGAATTGCTCAGAATACATGACAGGCTCCCTGGGACAGTCTGTGTCCTCAAAGAAACTTTACAATTCCACTCCCTAGCAAGAACTGCAGAACAATACCTCCACCCTTCCAAAAGAATACCAGTTTTATAGCCACTAAGCAAGGTTAACACTTCAGAACCCTGAGTAGGTGTACAAGCCAGACACTACAGTGATACTTGCAAGGAACTGCATTGTTAAATTGCCCAAGAATTATTGTTGGAAGGTACTTCATGAAGTTTGAAAAACCTGCCAAAGAAATGCCACAGGCACGTGTGTGTGTGTGTGTGCATTTGAAAAAAAAAGTGTTTGAGCCACCCATGGACTTTCAATTTTTAAAAAAATTTTCTTTTGTGATTTAATTATTTTTTTTAATAAACCATAATGTGAGCTTTGAAGCTCATTTCATGTAACAGTGATTTCCTATGTAGAATGATTTGACATTTAAATTCTAACCTAAATTAAAAGCCATGGGTACTCAACCACCAGGAAAGGATATTCCAAGAGGCTTTAAAGAAATGTACAGAATTCCAAACAAGAGCTAAAGAAAAGCACTTTTCACAGAGTACTATTGTAGAAAGCACACACACTTGTCACCCTGAGAGTGTCTATCTGCAGCATCATCTTACATTTCCAAGACACTAATCAAGTGCCCAAGAATCTTCAGACTTTTATTGCTATTCTTGTTCTTATTAATGCAGAAGTATAAACACACAATATTGCCACCATACCTGCTTTTCCAATTGAACAAAGAGATCTCAACATCATCCATTGACTTCGGATGCAGGAAGCATGTCCAATGTATCACAATATACTAGTGGATTTTTTTTTCTATTATGCTACATGCTGTAATGGGACATATGAACAATTTAAATCAAATTATGAAAATTCAGGTATTCTAAAAACAAAATCAACAGGTAGAAATACAATAAAAAGCCTGAAAGGAAGAAGTGGAGCTCTGTCAGCTGACTTTCACTTAAAACTAACATTCATAATTTTCACAAATGGAACTTCTTTTCAGCAAACACAAGAGAGCCAGCTTCCTGACTGGACACTATCTCCAGGTAATGAATACCTATTTAGAAAACTGGAAAAACCTCTCACAGAGCCTTCAAAATCAAGTTATCGGAATCGCTAAACATGTTCTCTAAGTTATCGGTGTCATTAATGAAAATGGGTAAGCCAGCCTTCATTTGAGCTTTTACAGTTGTGATGTAAAAGAAGGGGGAAAGACATTTTTCCCACCTGTTATATCTGAGGTGGGAAATAAGGACTGCAAGATGTTTACCAGAAGTGATGTGATCACAGCGATCCATTCAGAGATGGCTTGGGCAGGACAGTTCTTTTATTCAGCAAACAAAGCTATAAAATGATTCAGAGTTGCAAGCTGATTTAAGTCAGAAATCAAACAGTACAACACACAATCAACCCCAGTCCAACAGTGAGGCAGTTACATGGCAAGATTAACCTTGTTATTCTGAGCATCCCTGCATGCTGTACAGAGAACCACTATCCCAGTCCCACAGGGAAGACAGGAGTCCCAGCAGTTGGATGCCTGTTTGTCACCTTCACTGGTGTCTGACAGGGCAGCAGGCTTCTTACAAACCCAACAGAGCTCGCTACCTTTAATTTGTGGGGCTTATTAGCTACACACAGATGCAGCACCAGCCACTCCTGATTAATCATTCATGATTCTCCATGCTAAGTGGAGGAAGAACTTTTGCTGACCTGAAGTGACATGAATTGACAAATTACCTGGGTTGAGGACTGTGTACAAACTAAAAGACCAGTCCCCAGCAGCAATAATTTGTCATTCCTGTCAAGTATGTACAGAAAGTTTGTCTCATACAGATAGTGGGCTTCTTCCTTGTCCCATACTTCTGTAAGGGCTATTGCTTAGCAAAATCAAGAACAACTTACTCCTAGAGAAAATATTAAAATGCAAATTGTCACCACTAGCACTGGACCAGACAGAAGGAATGAACTAAGGATAGGCACCTGAGTAGAAAAAAGATGCACATTTCATGCCTTACCATGGAGAAAAAAAAAAATGTCCTTTTGATCATGGCATCTTGGCATCTCTAAATGAATTCACAGTCCTGGGACACAGCCACACATTGAAAATGGACTGTAAACACACACCAGAGAAAGTGTGAGAACCAGGAGGGAAGGACACCAAGGAGAAATGGAACCAGGGTGATACCTGCACATTATCACTCTGTTAGAACCTTCCCTTAACTCCATATGCATATACATATCTACAAGTAATTCCTTGTTCTCAGGGTTGTTTCATCTTTCTTTGGGGAAAAAAGCAGCTTATTTTGCTAAAGATGCTAGGAGTAAACAGCACAAATGCTGGCAGTGAGTGCAGAGGATGATGGAGTTAACAGTCTGTAAGTCTGGTTGCCAGTGCAGCAGAAAAGCAGTGAAAACCAGCAACAGGGACCAAGGGAACATACAGTGTTGCTTTGAAAACAACCAAACAGGTCCAGTACACAAAAATAAGCCCCAAAGCAGTGGACAACAAGGTTCTATATCCACTTGCTTTTAAAAAACAAAGTGAACAAGTGACAGCACGCACTTGTGACTACTTTTCCACCTCAGTTTATTCCTTCATACACTTCCTGTGACCTTGAAAACATCTGGGGTAGAAAGCTGGGGTTAAATGACAGGAATTTTGAACTGCAACAGCACTTGACAGAAGGGAACCCTACTTCTGCTTTCAGCCACAACCTTGTATCTCCAGCTGGAGATTCTGGAACTGATCAGGTTGCTGATAGACACCCCATTCAGGAACAGGCAGGACTGTAGCAGGAACAGCACTGAGGCTGCAGTAATTTTGCCAGGGTTAGTATCAGGGCACCCCACCTTCCTTCCATCAATTAGGGAAAGCAAGACCTGGGGAAAAACCTGGGTGTTACACGCATCAGAGAAACAGGCACCACTAGCCATGTTTTACTGGTGAATAATGGCCAGAAGAAGAATGATCTTATTCACAGAGATCCCGAATGTCACTAGCTAGAAAATAAAAGTAATCTATAGATTATATTCCCATACACAAGAAGATTTTATTTGTATACAGGATCAAGTTAAAAGCTCCATAATAAAATTCTAGTAACATTAACCAAAATAATGTTCAGCAAGTACTGTACCATAATAATGCTCAATCATTCATCAGTGCTGGCAGGCCAGTAGCTCTTACAAGCCAATGTGATTTATGACTGAAACATTTCTGAAACAGTCCTGGAAGATCACTACAGTTTGAAAAGACTAATAAGAACCCCCCCAATTTTTTAACAGCTTCCTTCAAGTTGAAACATCTCCCTAATCTCTTCCCTTCAGGGGTGAGGCATGTAGCATTAAACTGAAGCAGAAAGGCACTGTAAAGCACAAATTAACTTTGGATGCACTCACTGTGTGCTCTAAAGAAAAAAATTATCTCTGCAGTTAACCAGACAGTCATAATGAAACTTACACACATAATAATTCTTTACAGAATTAGCACAGGTGAAGAAAAAAAAAATTAATGCTCAGTCAGAAGTCTTGTTCAGTACCTTCCATAATATCTCGGCACATGCAGAGGGAACCTCTGTTATTTAGGCTCAGGATAGCCATGTAGAACAGTAGTTCAGAATGAGGACAATTTTATTTGCGATAAACAAACTCAAGCATTTGGGGGGCAGTGAGAATTAAGACAACTCACAGCAACATTAGATACTCTCACTGTTAAAAGTAATGCATTTTGTCTTGCTTGAGCTTTCACTCCTGCCTTGAGTTAGTGTAAAGTTCGGGCAAAGTCCTGTAGAATTTCAGTCCACCTCTGCACACCTATTCACAGATAGGTCCTCTCTTAAACCTTTCTGCAAAAGTAGATCGAAGTGTTTAATTTTCCTAGCTATTATGTATCCAAGAAACTGGCTGAAGGCACAGGCCAGAACTGGACACCAGGTTCAATAAGTCCTAGCAGGGCTCTGTGTTGAGCCTCCTCTGTATTTCTGTAGATGATCCAGTTGCACTTAAAAGAATCATATAAATTCTCTTTGCATCTGTATTATCTTTATTCATCGGGGTTTTATACAGCAAATGTAGGCCACAGAATGAATTTACTAGTAGTGAATTGCTGCCCTACATCTTCAAACAAAACTGTTCACTGAAGTAACCTGTGAACACCAGTGATAGACATTTAACATTTCTCATTAGATTTTGAAAGAAACTTACTTTAAAAATTATGTTCTATGAAAGCTCTTATTTAATTTAAAAAAACCAAGAATAGATGGTGACAAATCACATTAGGTATTTAATTTTACTGACATCATATAGTAGCAGCAGAGAAGCATCATATAACTACAACACGAAGCTGTGTGTCTGCCAACATCGTATTAGTTTCTGCTTCTAAGTCTGCACCTGTTTAATTTCCTTCATTCACTGAAGTATGATTCACCATTCTCACAGACAGGTGAATGATACAAATTACACTCATTTTAACTCACACAAAGGTGTGAGAAAAGATTCCTTGCATTTTCTTAAGTTAGCTCAGCAACAAGGGATCATTGGGAAAAAACTCACATTAAAAACCATTGCTGTTGTAGCATGTCTGAAAACAGGAATACATAGAAAAGCTAGGAGGGTCATAATGAAAATTAAGACAAAAACAAAGCAAAGTGCTCCATGACACCAAGAATGCCTCTCCCAAACAAGAAGTGACAGGACAAGAGGAAACAGCCTCAAGCTGTGCCGGGGAGGTTCAGGTTGGACATTAGGAGGAATTTCTTCATGGAAAGGGTTGTCAGGCACTGGAAGGGGCTGCCCAGGGAGGTTGTGGAGTCACCATCCCTAGAGGTGTTCAAGAAATGACTGGCCATGGCACTCAGTGCTCTGGTCTAGTTGACAAGGTGGTGATCGGTCACAGGTTGGACTTGATGACCTTGGAGGTCTTTTCCAACCTTAATGATTCTGTGATACTCCCTCCATACATTACTGCTCAGAGTACAGAGAAAAAGCACAAAAATAAATAGGTATTTATATAGAGCAGTGCACTTCCCCCTTGCATATTGTAGGAGTCAGTATCTGCTACACCATCTGTGTGAGAACTCAAGACATCACTGCAAATACGTATCATCATTCAAAAGAATTTTAACCTAGGAATGTAACCTATCAGCTGTGATCATGGAAGTTTTTAGGCAAAGATCATCATCACTCTCACTCCTTTCAGACTGCATTTGCATTAGTCTTCAGATTTACAGCAGCCACACTAATTAATTCTGGCTGTATCCAAGAAAAACCGCCATAAGGTATGTCACAGGCTACAGGGGGTCTCTAAGACACTCTTTAAATAGCTTTTAAAAATAGGGAAGAGACTGTTCATAGAATATTTTTACCAGTTTATACCTCTCATAGCAGTAAAGTATTAATTATCTTTTAAAAGTCAACGTACAGTGCCCTTGCATGGCTTTAAGAAGTGTGCCACACAGCACAACTGCTTCACTGCAGATCCAACCCCAAAGGAGGGTAGCTTCCCCACCTCTAGAAAACAGATTTTAATACTGCAGCCACTAAAAAAAAAAAACAAAAAAAAAAAAAAAAAAAAAAAAAAACCACCAAAAGAAGGTGAAAAAACCCCATAGTCTCCCAGCAATTGAGATAATTTTGAACTACAATAAACTTAAAATAATATAAGCAGCAAATACAATGCAAATATGTAGAACTGGTTTTTGCATCAATTCTTCACTTCTTCTGAAGTGCCCATCAGAATCAAAGAAGAAACAGACAGTTTGCCCAAATTATCTGTAGGAAAGCACACAACAAAGAGTGCATGTGGAATATTACTCATTAGAAAACAGCTTTGAAAATCAGTTTGCTTCAGTTCTATTTTAGACTACAATACAGAATCTGATAGAGTAGTGAAGACTACAAAGCAATTAAAAACTTTGTTACTTTACCTCTTAAACATGCAGGAAATACCCAGTTTCCTCAAAAACTGAAGCCAGTTTAGTGTGTTCTGCAATGTAGTTACTAGAAAGCTTATTTCTTGCACACTTGCATCAGTAAATATCAGAACACTCCAGTGAAAGTCATCATCCTCCCTGTGCAGCCAGAGAGGCCATGCTCTTCCCTAAGTACTGAACACCTGCAGTGAAGCCACGAGCAGAGGTCCTGCCTGGTGGGTGAGCTCAGTGCTGCAGGACACAACACCACCAGCTGCCCAGGGAGCAACGCAGTAACTCCTGACACTCGGTTCAGAACAGCTTTACTAATTCAGACTTTTGTCTAACCAAAATTTAAAAGGAATTATTTTTACCTCACCAAGGTCCACAACATGACGAACAGAAAACCACTTCAAAGAGTGGATGATTTTAATATCAAAATACAACCAATTTATTTATATGTATGTACATATATGCACATGCACGCATAGACACATTCCAATACCAGTAACACTACAAACCCATTCTCAGTGGTTAGCATGGTGCAGCAGGGAAATTGTTGAAATTGCATATTTAGCATTTTTATAGGGGAAAAAAAAAAAAAAGGGAGCCTCCTATTTGAACAAATATCCAAAGCAAGCAGATGTAAAACTGAAGTCCAAGGGCCACCTTCATCCCTTAGTTTCTAACTGTTTTCCTCACAACTGCTTGCCTGTGTGAAGTGATTGAAAGAGTAAAAATGAAACAACCATCAATGCATAAAAAATGGTTCACTTAACAATTAGAAACCTCAACAGAAATAATCTCTAAATTTTGGCTCTAGAAATTAAATTACTACAAAAGAAGTTACAAGTATGTATTTATTTCTGAATGCAGAAAAAAAGTCACTAGGAGGCAAACTGGAGACAAGCCAAGATCAAAAGGTCCTTTTCAACTCAAACTATTCTGTAAGTCTATGATTCCAATATTGACGAAAGTATTCTGTCAGATAAATAAAACAAAGGGACATGTTGGTGATACGTGCACTTCAAATCAGCAAGATCTTACAAGTAAAAATGATCAAAAACTTTTATGCACAAATTTCATAATATCCTCATTATGTAATGCTAAATAGTCACATCTGAATATCTGACAACTTTGAGACCTATGCTTTGAGAAGCCACTATAATTATAAAAAAACACCAGCTTATATTTTGAGACTCAGGATACATATATAGGTAGAACTTTCACAAGTGGGGAGTGAGAGGAGGGGGAGAGGGCTCTTGAACCTCCTGCTATCACAATATTATTTACTACCAAGGTAATACTTCATCACCACTGTGCATTTTAATCCATCCACTTTTCTATTTTTTTTTTTAAGGCTTAGTCATTCTTCAGCAAATCATAACTTTTTGGCTTCAATGTTTCTTTTAGGCAATGAAGTAACTATATTCTCCAGATATCAGCAACATTTTTTGCAGTAGATTTACAGTAGCTGTGAAGAGCCCTTTTCACAGCATTTTTCCAACCCGTTACCTGGGACAGACGGAACAGTTTGTGGCTGTCCCTAGACAGGCGATGAAGCACAGTCACATTCTGACACAGATGTTGAGGATTCTTTATCGACTGCAGTGCAGTTAATCCTATACCGCCTGGTTTTCCCTTGGCGACCAGGCTCTCCTATGTCAATGTTTCTGAGACTGTTCTGGCGTGTCCCAAATTCACTCTCAAATATGATTTATTCTAGACCAAAACCAAATTTGTATGCCGTGCACATCTGCGGGGATTTGGAAAGACCTTTGCATCAAAGAGATCGGGTTTTCACTTAGGATTTCCACTTCCTCTGACGGAACAGTAGCGGCTGAAGGGTCCCAAACGTCCCGGCAACGAACACGTCCCCGAAGGGGCCGGGGATGTGACGCCTCGCCCGAGGTGACAGCAGACCCGACACGCGCGCCCGACCCGCTCTCTCCGCGGCAAAGCTGCACCGGAGACACCGACTCGGGTGACGCGACAGCCCCCGGCGAAGCGCGGCCGGGCCAGAGCAGCCCCGGCGGAGCCGCTGCCGCCGCTCCGGGCGGCCGAGCCGAGCCGAGCCCCGGCCCGCCGCTCCCGCGGGGCCTGTCAGGGGCCGGGACCCCCTCCCCGAGCACGACTCCGTCCCGCCCGGGAGCGCCGCGCCCGCCGCTCACCTGGGGCTGTCGGGGGCTCTCACATGGCGGGTCCCCGGCCGGCCCGGCCCGTTCCCACCGCCGCTTCCCGCCCGCTCCCGCAGCCACTCGCACCCGGAACTGATTCCGCTGGCGGCCGTTCCGCTTCCTGGTGCCGCCCCGGCAGCGGGCGGAGCCCGGGGCCGTCCGGGAGCCCGCCCGCGGCGCTTCCCGGGGCCGGGCGGAGCCGCCTTCCCGGCGCGGCGCCCCAGGGAGGTAGAAGGGTTCGAGCTGTGGCTGAATCCGGCGTGAATACGGGTAGAGCCGCTCCGAGAACTCCCACGGGGCAGCTCCCGAGGACAAACGCGCTCAGAACCCCACTGGGCCCTTACAGAGGCAGTGAGGAAGCTTTTGAGGGAGAACATCCCCCACCCCAGCTGTAAACTGCCACCTTTATTGAGCAAAGAATTAAGACGTTCACCTGTGTTACACTGTCCCTGTAACTCACACAAATCGCTTCAGCATGCATGCACAGGGATTTTTGTTATCTTGCACATACTTGTCGTTCAGGTAGTGCAACGACTCAGTGTTTTACCAGTTGATGTACTACGATTAAAGTCAGAGTGACTGGTGCAGTAGGTCCTGCTGGGATATCCACCTGGTCTAACTTTGGACACCACATTCTGTCTTCTTAAGGTATGTCTTTCTCTCCCTATAAAACACAGAACACAGTCTTCAGAAATTAGGCATTGAATGCTGATCAGATAAAGCAGCAGCCTGGGGAGCATCCTGATGAGGGCACAAATAATAGAGCTAAAGAACACACACACAAATTGTATTTGTTCACTCACATAGAAGAAACTCGAAAACTTTGGGCTTGTTCTTACATGCATTCAGTAAGTGTAACCAACAGCAAGAGAAAATTAATTTGATTGTACCATAGTCCATTTGATTTTGCTGAAAACTGAGGAGCCTGGTATACAAATATTGCCTTCTCCAGGAATTAGCTGAACATGCTTTCAATGAGAGCGAGTTCATTTTTGCTTAGGTAGCAAGCAGCAGCTGGGATGGTTCCACAAGGGCAGAGCAGATGGAGGCTGGACAAAATCAATTGTTCAGGATGAGTATATGAATTTAGTCAGGGAGAGAAGGAATCCTCACAGGAAGATAAGGGAGACTTAGTCTTTAATACTTTTCCCAGTATGAAATTTCTTTCATACTTAGACAAGAAAAAAAAAATCTATATTTTATCTGTACTTACTTAAGTGTACCAGGAGGTTTTGGAGACATGCAGTTGCTGCTACTCTGTCTGTGTGTTTTGGAATTTCCCTATCAGCATGTACATTCTGTATTGTAACTTCAGAGATCACCATTCTGCAAAAGACAGTTATAACAAAACCTATGGAAACTAATTACTTAAAGCAACAAGGAAATGGGTCCAATTCTACAAATTCATCAAACTTACTGTGTTATAAAAATCAGGTTTTAGTTTAGTTTTTAATTAGACCAGGCTGGCATGTTCTCAATATTTCAAGAAGACACATTACCAGATACTTTTTCTTTATATATTTAATAAAGTTATATATCAACAACTTTTGAATTTGTACTTTTCTTTGAGCACTTATTTTGGCAAAGTGAAATATTAAATACTAGTACTAGACATGCATTCCTTTCAGTCAAGCTTAAGAAAACATTTACAAAGTTGACAGATAACGTTTATTAAAACATGTTATACGAAAAAGGGGCATGGGACTCTTCTATAAGAAGAAAATATTGAACAGTAACATTAAATTAAAACCATGCTGTACAATTAGGACAGCAATATTTATAGACAAAACTATCCAACCTCTGCAATACAGGCATAACATCTCACAAAATATCAAGTTATGCAAATTTACTATTATAAATGACTTGTTTAGAATAAAAACTTATAGCTCATTAAGGAAGATTCACTTGCATAAACAGTTACATTTCTGAAAGAAATATGGAATCCCATGAATAATAAAAAAAAAAAGAGCAGCAATTGACAGACACAGGCTTCAAGCAAAAATCAGAACTTACAATTTAATCACATTAAAAATATACCATTTTCTTTTCCAGCATCTTCCCCTAGGGCACTGACAATTTACAGCTAATAGCTAAAGAAGCCAAGCTATCCAATGAAGCAACTAAATGACAAAAAAACAACTTTCATTTATTGTTTTGAGAAAGGTCCTAATTCTGTTAAAGCAAAATACTCAATATACTTCTGTAGGTCTCATAATTCAGACAGGTCACCTTGCTGGCACAAAGCAAAAGGGTTGAGATTACAAACCCTGATGTGCCTCCATTCTTTCAGGCTCAATAATACAAGGACGTCAAGGATTCTTTTTATAATGAGAAACACAGTACATCAGCCTTTGATCATCTGCCTTGCTCATGATACAGAACAGTTTCTCAACTTCAGACACACCTCAGATGAAAAAAGCTGAGACCAAAAACTGTACTGACAGTACCTTCTAGAGTCTACCTGCTCACCCATGAAACAAAGAAGGTAAAGTTTAAAAAATGAAACAACAAAAAAACACACCCCAAAACAACAGTGGTATCTGAAATAAAAGAACCTCCAACCTCAAAAGGCTTTGATATCCACCTAAGCAACCCTGCTAACAGTTGAATATTTCAGAATGGCAGTTACACAGATTCCATGGTAATTAACATCTGAGTTACAAAATGGAATGAAAAGGAACTTAGCTGTAGTATCATCAAGTATTCTTACCACTGCTAGGACAATGAATGGCTTCACAGCAGCAGGAAATTCTGAAAGCCTCCTGTGTGTACAATGATGCTGGTTTTCAGATGACACTTTACTACAGCCAAAAGCCACATTATTGAAGGTAATGAAGCATAAGGGAAGATTAATGAAATTCATTGTATACATATGCATTCATATTTTATATATATATATATATATATATGGATCACTTCCCTCCTCCCCACAAACAAGAAATAATTTTTTGTACCTTGAACAAGACCACTCCATTAGCAAAGATTAAGAGCCTGACAGAAGCCTTGTCTGTGTATCTTGGCTATGTAGAACTGCAGTGGCACCAGTGGCAGGGGCTGCAGGGGGGATGAGTGGCCAGAGCTTCTGAGCTGCCCTGTGCTAGTCAAGTGGGGTTCAGCCTGCACCAAAACAGATGTGGACAATCCACTGCATGCCAAAATCTCAACCAGAGGTGTGCGTGTTGCCTCTGTTTAAACATATTTAAGGAAGAGTGGCAGCTGCTAGCAAGAGGTGCAGGGAGACACATATAGAGAATATACTCCTGGGGACATGTGGAGAAACTGAAGAACTGCTCTTGGGAAAATACCTGGAGAAGTCACTGAGGATATGTTTAGACATACTCACAGAAGGACACGCTCTGTGTCTGAGATTTACTTTTGAGAGGACTTTGGCCTACAGCTAAGCCATGCCAGAGCAGTACACCTCTGAAGTAACTGAGGCCCACAGGAGAGCCAGACTGGAACAGACCCATCCCTGAAGGGACTGTGGCCCGGCGTCACCATGAACAGTGACACTAACCAGCCCAGAGCACCAGAGGACACCCACTAAGAAATGAAGAGCATCAGACAAGGCAGTGTGCATACGAGCCCAACCTCCTGCGTGACCCTCACCTCACTAAAGGAAATGGCAGGAAATGCAACTCTTGGTGAAAACAAGGGAAACTGAGACTACAAAGGCAGGGAGGAGAGGTGTTAGACTTAAGATGAGCCTGAAGCAGGGAGAGGAAAGATGTTTTTTTAAGTGTTTAAGTAATTTTTTGTCATTTGTTCCCCCCAATACCTGAAATGGTGATTAGAAGTTTGTCAAAGGGCAATTCATTGAACTCAGGAAAAACACCACAAGACAACTGTTTCACCTGTGCCATGCAAAAGTAAGGATTTTAGACATGTATCTGAAGCTGCCCTTAAATCATTGAACCTCTCAACTTGATCTCATGACAATCAGATCAGTATTTTCCTGCAATCAATTGGTTTCATGTAAATTAACATCAGCCAAGTGCTTCAAGATCAGTGGAGCAACATTTGTTGGACTTTTAAGACAATGCCAAAAATATGGGGTAAAACAGCTATAGGCAAATACTAAAAGGTTACTATGCATGCTAAGTCATTAAAAAAGGACATGGTTCCATAATATGATCTACTGGACCTGTTATAAAACCTTTAAAGTGTCTCTCGCAGTACAATTTATTTTAAAGCTTTATTTCAAAGTAATCTAACTGCAAATAGAAGTAATGTTTAACCTTGAAATATCCCACATAAAAGTCATTCCAAGCTGGTAAAAGAAACAGTTTTGCTGGCAGCTCTGTAGGATGGTCTGGGTTTGACAGACATATTTTTTGCTTGACCATGGTTTTCAGACTGGTGTTTCTGTCCAGCCTTTTTTATGGTTAAATGGGAAGAGGCACTCTTAACCTTTTTATGCAAAACTAAAGTGACAATTTCAAAGGGGCTGAGAACTAATGTAATATACAAGATCATTCTTGAAATGAGTATGTGAAGGAACACCCTGGATGTATTCAAGGCCAGGTTGGATGAGCAACCTGGTCTAGTTGAAGGTGTCCCTGCCCACAGCAGGGACACTGGAACTAGATGATCCTCAAGGTCCCCTTCCACCCCGAACCATTCTATGATTGTGTGATTCTAATGCCTTCTCTCAAACGTGATGATGGTACTTGCAGAAATGACACCCTATATGTGGTAAGGCCTTCGAGAATGGAAAAATAGGGCCAGAGAGTGCAAGAACCCTTTCCACTACACTCATGTAAACAGGCAAGCATTATAATTTTTTTTTAAATATTAAAAAAGACAGTGTTAGCAGTGTGGAAACAAACCATAAGGGGAATATAATTTCTAAGTTTAAAAAACATACTTATAAAGTTTTATGGTTTGTTTTTTTTTTTTTTGTTTAAATACAAAGTGCTTCTATACATTAAGCAGGCTACAGTGTTAGTGAGCAAAATCCCTGTTTTGGTACCTTGATCACAAGGGTTATACATGGCCACCATAATATTTGTAGAGTTCAATTAAGTGCGAAGAACAGGAACTCTGTGGTGCTGACCATTCGTGCCCATTGCCAGCAATGGGTTCATTGTATTTGGGAATATCTGTTTTAACAAAACTCCATATGAAAAATATCTGAAGCATTAGAAGATTAAGAATTAAGAGCCTCTTAAAAAAATTAAAGTTTGTAAGTAGAATGCCAGTAAAGAAATTACAGTAATTACAGCCCACTGAGTAGTAAACCCTCAGCTCATAGCAGACATTCATGTTCAGGATACAGTTCAGTTGCATCCTAAGACAGTTTTTAACTGGGAGTTAAAAAAGAAACTGCAAAAAAGAAACTGAAGAGTAATAATCTTTGTGTGGTTTTGCTTCACTATACAGGGTCATCTGTTTCAGGACATTATCCTGCACACTGCAGTGCCTAATACAGAAACTGGGGCCGCGCAGGCTCGGGCCTTCAATGCTGGTTAATATTTTTCCTATGTTATCAGCACTGTACTTGGACATCACCTCTCTCTATTATAGCCTATGCATGCTCTAAAGGCTCTTTCCTTTTTATGTTTCAGTAAGCTACTGAGAAGGGTTAATTGCTTTTGCATTGGACTGCATTAAGCTTTCAACCCAAAAATCCTGTTGTCACCTTTACAACTCATGCCTTCCCTCTCCCTTCAGAGCTGGCAGCATCTCTCAGAACTGTACACACTCCTCCATCCATCTCCACAAACGAGAGCCCCACACATAGATCCTAATCCTAACAAAGAACAAGTGCCACTTTCCCAGCAAGAATCCCAACTTCAGACATAAGCATGGTACCATGTTCTGCAGTACCATTAGAAGATCCAAATCACATACTTCCTACTTTTTTTCACAAGCAACTTCATTTGAAGAGGTAAACAACTCTGCTCGTGATCACACCTAACCAGTCACAGTAGTTTAGTACCAAGAATCTATATTATAGTTCTTACTATAATAAAGAATTATAGAGTAAAGAATTAGAAGTATAAATACCTACCAATGACTACATAATTTTCCTAAGGCAGGTTTCAAAAACTAGATAGAAGTTCTCAAAGAAGTTTTTGTACCAATAAAAAGTCAGTTCATGAACCCAGTTTGGTACTTGCTACTGTAGTAAGTCACAAAAATTTGAACAAAAACCTACAGTTTAAATATATATGGTTACTTTGAGTAAGTTCCAAATGTTACATATTACTTTTTTTTCATACTTATTACACACACTTCTAAAAGCTCTCACGATGTAGCAATTAAAATCTAATGAAGTCAAGAGTCATACAGCATTAGACCCTAGAGGAGCAAGGACAAATTATACTTAATACATATTGAAGTTTATATATTGATAAACTACATTTAAGTGCTTTACAGACTTTAAATAAAAATTAGCACAAAATTAGACATTTGTTTTACTGAAGATAGATTAAAAAAATGAAAGACAGATAAAGGAAAGCCAAAGCACCTTTACCACTGCCTTGCATTCAGCAATACAGCAAAGGCTACTGAATGACATAGACTATCTAATGATTCATGGGAAGTACATTGGAGTCTTCAGTTTGAGGTGAAATTCTAATTTTTTTTTTCATTAAAATGTGAATCATATAACCCAGTTTGGTCATCTTAGTTTTCTATTAAGTAGTGCTACCTGGACTCCCGCTTCATCTAGGTATTTTCAGGATTTTTGTCAATTTAGAGCTGAGTTTTACTGTGAATTTAGATGACTTAGAAATACAAGAGGGCTTCTAAATACTGCTGTGATTACCATCAACGTCAGACTCCTTTTACAAGCACCTTTCAGATTAACCATTTGCACTTCACACACTGAACACCTGGAGTAATACTGCAGAAAGCAAAATATGTTTGATCTGTTTATACCAGCATAATCACTAAAACTTGGTTTTTGAGAATGTACAATAGCAAGTACCAGACATTATTTGCATAATTAGTTTATTTTTCTTACTCTATTAGACAAGTGTAAGCACTAATGTCTTAGTTCATCTCAGTAGTACTCTGCTCAGCTTTACAAGCTTGATAGGACTTGGTACAAGAAGTCACATGCCGATGAAAACTGTCCCGCCACATAAATCTTTTCCCACAGATGTTACATTCGTATGGTTTGATGCCTGTATGAATTTTCATATGGCCTACAAGATGGTGTTTCATTTTGAATTTCTTACCACAGACACCACAGCCATAAGGTCGAAGACCAAGGTGCATGCTCATATGCCGATCTCTCTGACTTTTGTGTGTAAAACTTTTTCCACACTGACAAGGATAGAGCTTATCAGCATGGGAGAATCCAGTGAGAGATGTTTCTTCTTTAATCCCAGCAGCCATATCAATGCCCTCACCATAGCCTGCTGCTATCATAAGATCCTGTCTGTGAGCACTTAAATTGCCCTCTGCCCTTTCACCAGAAAATTCTTCCATGGATGAGCCATAGAAGTCAACTTGTTCATCATAATTACTTTCATCTGCATGTTCATCAAATTCTGTTTCCATCTTTTTGTCACCTATGTGAAAGTCTTCAACACCCGAAGACTGGATTGAATGATCTGCTTGAATCGCATTCATGGATTCAGAAACCTGGTGTTCATCATAAGGATTATCAACACCTTCACAGTCCTGTTCAAACCTTTCAGGTTTCACATGGATCCACCGCTTGTGAGACATGATGCTGGGTTTGCTATACATTGGTCTGGTATACTGGTACTCTGCACTATCACTAGTTCCTTCTTCCCCATCCTGACTGGTCATTCCAGTGCTAAGTCTATCATGTTCTGTTGAAGAATTACTGGGAAGGTACTCGTGTTCTGTCAGCTGACACGACAGCTCATCTTTAGAGATTTCTTCTTCATTTTCGCCATCCCTTAGTTCCTGTACTTTGTGGAATTCTGTCTGTCCTCCAGAGCCAAGTTCAAAGGTTTCAACAAGGCCATTGTAATTACTACTGCTTGGGGACTGATGGTCACTGCCATGATTCATCTTCTGACACAGAACTGTTGGGTTCCCCTCTAGCACTTCAGTGCATTTATCCACTACATGCCACATCTGAAGGAAACTTGCTGCTGTCAGATAACTGACGATTTCTGGTGCAGGCATTACCAGCCGGCCTGTGTAGGTAGACAGAAGAATGTTTTCAAATACTCTGGGATTCATCACATCAGGCAGGACTATTCGCCTGCTGTTTTTCAGGAGAACCTGATCACAGAAGTAAGGTGAACTAGCTGCAAGAACAGCTTTATGGGCTCTGAAGAGGTGGCCCTGAACCACAATGGACACATCACATAATTGTCCTTGCTGGCGCTGTTGGTTCAACTTCTGCAAAATGGTGCTGGAAAAATCTGGAAATTCCACTCGAAATGAGCTTGACCCAGACTCCATTTCATTACAAATTAAGTGTTGTGCTGCAAGTGAAAAAAAAAAAAAATCAGAAATTCTGCTTAGTCAATTACTGACCTTTCCATTTCCACCTAAACTTTAACAGACTCACGTGGAACTCAACCCAACATCTTCCGGAACCTTATGTCACTGCTGTACTTGTATTTCTCCCACTCCACCTCATTTCTCTCTCTTCTGAAAGCCATACTGAGGCCACAAATTGCTATGCCAGCACATTTTATTGTGTTTCTTCTCTCCAAGAGGACTCATCCACTACAGCAGGAGATACAAACAGCATGTTACCCAGTTGGGATAGACTAAGCATTTCAAGCATGAGTTTTGGATAACAAACCAGTTATTTCATGAAATTATAGCAGTAGTGCTCTAATTCCAGGATATCCCAGAGTTTGTAACAGCATATGAAAGATTCTGTATTTCAACTGCCAACAACCTCCTTGTTCCCCCAATAAACACTGATTGTACTCATGAAATATTTCACTTCAGATGAAGTTTTCAAAAGCGACTGTATCAACTCACCCCATGACAACAGCAGCACAGGCAGAACCCCACTGAAAATGATGCTTATGACCCTTCTCCTGACATTTCCCTGTCATTTCATTAACTGGAAGGTAGAACAGCAACAGCTTGTACAGCTGCAGGACTATAATCCGATTTTTAATTCCGAGCCTATCGAGATGTTATTATAACATTACTTTCAGAAAAATCTTACAGAATTTAAAATGTCAATCAGGAAATTGATATTCTGCTGTACAGAATTTTTCCTGCCTGAAATGTGAATATTAGTAACAACACAACAACGATGTGCCAGAACCTCAGCTAAGAGCTCCCAGATTTTCACATCTGTGTTCCCACATCATCCAGACATCTCACTACAAAGTCCCTTAAGCAGTAATACAACTTTCTAAAAAGCATGATTGAACTTTTTAATTGAATTTGAGATAAGTTTGCATGCTACTATCATTAGAAACTACAGAAATTTAAATCCAACCATGAAAGACCAACATTACCTCCTTTAACTTGCGCCATTTTCAATTTGATAATGAGAAGATTGAAGGCAGTGGGATTCCCAAAGAGCCACAGGGCAGCAAGGGGTATCCTCTGCCTAGTTATGTGAAGTTGCCACCCACACAATTGCAGACCACCCTTAAATCTACTGTCTTCAGCACTCCTCAGTTTTTCTCCTCAAAGTACCAACCAGGAGACCAAATCAGCTACCGATACTTTTCCAGGGAGCAATGGAATTCTGTGCCTGCCAGTTTAATTGTTTATTTTTCTTACCAATTTGCTTAAAATAACTTGACATAATTATTTAAGTACTTTGAGTTACCTTATACCTTGTGTACATTATGCCTACTTTTTTTAAACAATCAGATTTTTTTATACAGATGTAGGTCCTTACCTCCCTTTAGAATATTCTCAGATTTCAGATTCTATTTTTCAACACTAGCCTATAAAAAAGAGAAGCCTTCAGGACATGTTCAACTGAAATTTAAAGACAGTTGAACATGTAGAATTCATATATAATTCTGTATATATGCCTGTAGATGCCTGTAGAATTTATATATAATTCCTGCTAATCTACACTGCCAACTTTCAGCAAGGACTCAGCATGTCACCAGAGAAAAAAATCCAGGTGATAGCAGACTTTCATGCATTTTAAGGTCTCATGAAAACAAAATGTAAGGAAAATATTTTCTATTAGCAAAGCTATAAACATCAGGAAAATTTCAGTTTTCCAAAGGGGTTTCACTTCCTCCTTCTACAACCTGTTCTGTTTCTGCATTTTGTTTACCCCAAACTCATAAAGCCCTTCTATTTCAACTAATAATAAAAAAATTAGTCTCCATGCTGCAGGGTTGAGTGAAACATACAAGGCACATATTAGTTGCTTTAAAATAACGTTACTTCGAAGAAGTGCGGGCAGGGAGTTCCTTCCCCTCTGCACACAGAGACACCGATCTCTCACCCTCCTAACGCCCCCGCGCGGGGCCCGGCTCCAGCCTGCGGGCCCGGACAGGCCCCGGCATCCCGCGCGCCCGCGCGGCCCTGCCGATCGGCTCGGCCCGGGGCGGCCCCCGCGCCCCGGAGCGAGCGGGACCCGCGGCCGCGGAGGGCAGGAAGGCCTCGCGCGCCGCCCCACCCCAGAGTGGGCCTGCGGGGCGGGCCCGGCGACAGCGCGGCCTCCTGGTGGCCGCGAGAGGCAGCATCTCACCTACGGGCTGCGGCGTCTCTCGCATAGCGGGCGGTGCGGCCCCGGCGCTCGGTGCGGCCCCGTCCCTGCCCGCGCCCAGCCCGGCCCGCGCCGGAAGCAGCTCCCCCTCTTCCGGCAGGCACTTCCGCGTTCCGGTCACGTGACAGAAGGACACGCATCCTGCTCGCGCCGGGGCAGCGGCGGCGCCCCCTGGTGGAGCCGCGGGGGCTCGCAGGGGTCTTACAGACCCACTGGGCCGGGCCGGGCCGGGCTGAGCTCTCCCCTCCCCTCCCCTCCTCTCCTCTGCCTTTGCTCCGCAGCTGCTACCCAGGGTGATACGTTCAGCGCTGCTGTGGGCACTGCCAGGACGGGAGCACCAGACAGTACGGCTGGAGCCCGCTGTCCGCGCCGGGGGCTGGCTCGGCCCGCGTGTCCCGCACAGCCCCTGACGCGCTCCAGCGCCGGGACTGTCCTGCAGCCGAACCGCTCTCGTGGCCACGCTCCCCCACCCCCGTGACCCCGCTCGGGCCCGCCTGCAGGGGGCGCTGCTCCCCGCCCAGGCCCGTCCCGCGCCCGTGGCTGCTGCCCGAAGACTCCCCCGATCAAACCCGTACAAATTTAGTAATAAATCTGCTTAAGCTTTAATTATTTGGGTTTTTTAAGGAAAACTGGCGATAATAGCTTGGGTTTTAAATTCGTCACAAAGACTTCAACCGGCCCGGCTCCCCCCGGCTCGCAGAGCCCCCGGGCTGCGGCCTCGGCAGGGCCCCGACCTGCAGCCCGCGAGGCGGAGCCGCCCCGGCCCAGGGCCCCTCCGGCAGAGAACTGCGGCCGAGCCAGAGCCACGGAGGGGTTGTGGGGCTGAGCATGGGCAAGGGAACACGCTAAAATCCAGGGGGAGGAGGGAGAGCATCCCATGCCACGGGAGCTAAGGGAGTTCTCTGAGACAGAAGCCACCTCTGCTTTAGCAACTGCTGTGTTTGAACAGAATTTGGTCTGTGTGTATTTTCAAGTCTGGTAGTGCATAGTGCTGGGTTAAGTCCATATCCTTCCTACATTAATGGGAAGCCTAATAAAAACTTTAATACAAACATGAGAAAGCCAATTTTTAATACAACACAATTATCTCATTGTTTTATAGCCGTTATGAGAATACACGAGCAAATTAAGCACCGCATAAGAATGATAAGCAGTAAAACAAGGAAGTTTTGAGAGATTAAATAGTACACAGCTAACTGAAGTGTATGTTTTGATCTGTGTGGAGAACACTGTGATCCCACAGTTAAAAGTGCAAAGTGTTGCAAAAAGTGAATAAAGATCCATAGAGCAATGTGAAAGAAACAACAGAAGAGAACTCACCTGATTGCCAGTAGCATAAACAGCAGGAGCTGCCCTGGCAGCCTTTGTTGCACATTCAAGAGACGAGAGGAGAGAGGGTTCAGTTGCTCCACATGTGGGGGTTCAAGTACTCCCTGTTGGTAGGAGCTGTTCAGGTACAGCCTTATAAGAGTCATCTAATGTCCACTGGAACTGATTGCATAAAATACTTTCGTAGGGACGTATTGTGGAGTTTCTCTCCAGACCACCACAGTATTAACTCTGCACCTTGCTTGGCCTGCCAGGTAGCTTTGCTAAGCATCTGGATAGGAAAGCAATCATGTACTTTTTAAATGGGAGATTTCTGTAAAGAGTCAAAACACACACACAATTGATACCTGACTCAATAAGATCCATCCTCTGGCTGTGACAGCACCACAATTCCCCAGCAAGAAGCCTGCACCAGCAAATCTCACAACTTAGAAGATATCCTGACTAATGCCAGGTTCGTACTGCAAACTGGGGCCTCAGTGAGAGTCTTAAAATCTGCTGCTACCTTCTCTGATAAATTAGTCAGGTGATGATGATTATACACCTGCCAGAATCCTCTCTCCTCCTTGCCTTGAAACGGCCTCAGCCTCTGCAGTGTCTAGAAGTCAGCTGCAATGGGAAGCACCTGGTACAGCTCTGAACTAAGGAGTAGAATTCTGAAATCACGGTGAAGAATTACAAATCAAACCCACATTTTCTTCCTCATAATTTTGGAAGTTACTAAATTCTTTTCTTTTAATTTTTTTTACTTTATTTCTACATTTCTGTAATACAGAATCTTAAACAGGATTAAAAATAAAGCATTGTCCTCTGTCCCACCTGATCCTTTGCCAGTCAGGAAGTCTTGCATTTTCTTCAGGTTTAAAGAATGCATGCTACATTGCTTCTTTTCCTAACACTCTCAGTGAAAGATTTGGAATATTATATAGGCTCAGCATTTATACTGAAATAGCACTGGCAGTCCCCATCAGAGTCAGGATCCCATAGAGCTGAATAATGAACAAACAAAGGACATTACTGCCCAAATATTTGTTGAAAAAGAGACGTGAGGCGTGGCAGCTGGCTGCAGCACACTCGGGGGGTGGAATAAGTGCGAGAAAGGCATTGTGGTGTGAGTAATATATGATTATTATTTGAAATACAGAAAAAATCATTCTATATAGTTAAGAGACAGAGAGCACTCCTTATGTTAGCATGTTAGATGTGCTGTGAATTTCAGTAATTATTTACTTTTCAGGATTTTGTGAATTAACAGCTACTTTTGCTACATTTTCCTGCTTTCCTAATCCTGCATTTTCTTCAGAAAAAAAATCTTGTTTTTAAAGATAAAATCTGTCTCAATGCCAGTTATGATTAACCATGAGCATGGCCTGAAAAGCATTTTGGATTTCCTTCATGGTTAATTCTGCAGTTTCCATGTGATAACACTGACTGCTGGAGCAGAGCTGCAGGGTCAAGGCTAGTTTACGAAATCAAAATTTCTATTTTACATAGGAAACAAATGGAAACAGCATTAACTAATTTATGTTTTATTTTTTCTTGAGTTTATAAAGGTTGGATCAAATTAACGAATATAAGCAAGGATATTACCATTTTTGGCACTTTCTGGTGTTTCTAGACACCTGTAAATAATGAAGCTTCAGTTCAGGATCTACAGTCACAACAAAACATTAAAACCCTCGTGAATCGAAACCAAGTGCTAGATTTTGGTGTCTATTACTAGCATGTACAAGTTTAATTTGCATTTTAATTGCAGCACAAACAGAGGCCCAAAGGCTAGTGGTTGTTATAAACAGCATCAAAATAGGAATATTAGAATTGTAGAGTATTACACAAAAATGCAGCTTCAATTAGTGAGATGTTTGTGTTAAGAGGTCCTACTGAAGAGCATTGCTCATAGCCTGGGGCACTGCAGTTTGCATACTTGAGAGCATATATTTGGCCTCCCTCCTTTCTCCTGATTTTGGTGGATGTGGTGCTAATACTGTTCTTATCTTTTAGAAGCTGGATGTTTAATAAATACTTATGCAACCCATCCAGGTTAGTTTCGATGTGGATATTTTTGGTAGCTGGTTTTGTTTTCCCTGGTGCTCACTGGGTGCACTAAGAAGACAAGCAGCAGGATGCTGACTGAAAAGCTGGTTGGCAACTCAACTTGGCCTCTTTCTCTTACCAAGAGTCTTCTGCAGAGATAAAATAACTGGCCCAATTTACAGACTGATTATTCCTTTGTTACCAGTTGCATGGACCGTGCAGGTGGTTCATAAGCTTATCTCTCTCCATGTTTTTTTAAGAAGAATTAACTTAATTTGGAAGAATGCCTGCCTGTTGGTTGTTCCTGCAGGCAGCAGCCTTTGGGAATGTTGCCTGGTTGTTGCTCATGAGCTGAGCCATGATGGTCACACATAACTCCAGGGCCCACTGTGGTCAGCAGGAAGCCACAGATGGTGTAATTCCCAGAGCTTTGGATGCACCGTCCCAGAAGCTTGTGCTGTAGAGGGGAACCCTTGTTTTATTCCCATGTGGTGTCATCTGGCCACTCTTGACATTGAATTGAACCACTGGAAATTTTTGGTCTTGCCTACTTTTAAACCATTCAAAAAGAAATGTAAAACATTTCCTTTTACTACTGGAAAATAGAAACACCATATTGGTGCAAGAGAAATTATTTTGAAGTATCTTGCTTGTGATCTCCAAAGCCAAATACCTGAAATACTTCTTTTGTGTAATAGCACTGCCAACTGCTTAGCTCCTTAAAATGAAATACTCATTAAATTCTCTCATTGACAAATCAAACCCTTTATAAGTGTTTGTTAAAACTAATAAAAAAGAATAAGACACCCCAACTCCCAATTAATTTTCAGCAAAGAAAAGTCTGATTTAAAACTCTTAGTTGCTTGGCATAGATTGCTGGGCTGAGTTTGACTCTGTGAGTCATGAGCAAGTGTCCAGGCATGCAGTTGCACTGATGTTATTTTACATTGCTGAGAGAGAAAATTGGTGCTAAAAATCAGTGTTACCTCCATCTTTCACTAATGGAATTTGGACCCATGTCTGAACTCCAGGTAGGAAAAATCATGTGCTTCTGTGAAGCTGCGTCTTTGGGTGTGAGGTGTCAATCAATAGATTTTTAATACAGTCACCAGATTACATATCTTGAAATAGCAAAATGACAATGCCAAAGGAGCGTGTTATCATTAGTTTTTGGCAGAAAGTAGAAGCCTGCAATTATTTTAGGAAGGGTTTAACACTTACATGCCAATCCTGAGTACCAGGTCTGGTAGGGACGGTATCTAGGAGTAGGTTTCAAATCACCAACAATTTGGAAACAGAAATCTGAGATGAGTCCATAGCTCTCATGCTTTTCTTTTTTTCCCCCACTCACATCTTGATCATTCTAAACTTAGAGACCATGATTTTTTTCCTTGAATACTTTTTTTGTAATAGTGTGGCTTTTTCCTCCTCTGTATTCCCTGCTGTGATTAATTAAAATTTATTTTTAAGGTGGTGGGTTTCATACTTTTTCTGTCATAACAAGAAACACAATGTTCTAAGAAGTCAGCTGAAAGGGAATTCTTTCTTGACATTTGACAGGCTGACATATGTGTCTTTCCAAATCATATTTGTTTGGATTTTGAGATGGAGATAGTCTGCATCCCCTTGTGTTGATAAACAAAATGTCTCTATAATTCTTGCAATAGGGACAACAGCAGCTTTAGTTGCACAGAGATGGTGAGAAAAATGTGTTTAGGTCTGTCCCATGGTGTTCATACACTCTGAAAGTTTGTATTTTTGGTTAATCTTCTAAGATTACACTAGTTATATCTTGCTGTATGAGTCAGCCCTTAACTACCAAACTACTCAGAAGGGCAAACTGGTACTTGTGGATTCTATGCAGATACATAGTAAAGTTTCCTTCTCTGGGAAACTTGGCGTTTGATGCCACAGACTCCACTCAGATAAACCTCTTGCTGATTTTCAGTGCTGGAGAACTCATCCCAAAGACAAATAGGGAGGACATTTTTTCTTTAATCAGCTTCTTCGTATTTTTAAAATTTCTTTCTTCAAGTGAGAAGAAAAAATTGACACATCTGCAATTATGTAGGGAGGGTCATTTGCATGTTGTCAATTTTGGGTTTACATTTGTATAAGATTTTGTATTTCAGTAGACAGACACTGTAAATGCATTGTAGCACTATTGTTCAGAAATACACCAAACCATTAATCTCCATGTTATCTTATATTATTGAAGAAGTAAAAATCCCTGAGCATTGATGGAAGTCTAGGAAATAATCGTGTATGTATCATATATTTGTTGTTTGCTCATAAAAAAAGGGAATGACACAATGATAAGATAGATACACTTTACAATGTAACAAAAAAAAAAAAGTAAATTTTTATAGCACTAATCAAGAACAGGAAAGTATTCAGTTCCAGAACAGCTTTAAAATTTAAATAGACACACATTGCAAAATCCCTTGAGCAAAATCAAATAATACATTATAAAGATATAAATTTCATTCTGCTTCTCTCCAAAAAGGAAAGGCTGTGTGCTGAGAAGACCAACCTGTGTTGAAAACAGACTCTAACACTGATGCTTGCAGAAAACAAACCAACCAAACAAAACCCCATTTATGATTCAGCTATAGACTTGTCTTTATTGTACTTATAAAATATACATAGCCTTTTATTGAATTGCCTGCTGTCAAAATCTGCAAGAATTTTATTGCTTTTTACTGTCTTGGAGAGGAATAAAGCTGCAGCCTCTGTGTAATTTCATAAGAAGGAGGACAGTAAATCTAATTTTGTTGGATATGGGATCAAGGATAAAAAACCATGCAAAGACCAAAATTTAGAAGTTTTGGAATACACAGTATCTGTATGTTTCTCCTCATTTGTATTTTCAAAACAATTTCTATTATATTTATATCTGAACACATATCCCATTACAATGCACTGTGTGAGCTATTTTAAGCTTTGTATTTATATATTTCCCATGATAGGTACATTAGTCTGTTCCAGTATTAAATCAGGGCTTGAGTCTGTGCACTTTATAGCAGTATCTCATTTCTTTCCCTTTGGAATGGGCTGGAGTTGACTCTGCAATATGATGGGAATAAGGTGAACTTGGCCATTGAACAAAATGCTTTCCTTGCCTTTTGTTCCCTTTCCTCTGAACTGAATGAGGAATCAAAGCATGACACCCCCAAACTGTCTCTGGAGAAGCCACTATCCTGGAACTTAAAAACTGGGGTATAATTCTAAAGTAGAATGTGTAGCTTAAGAACTTCTCAACAAGATGCACAGTATGCTTCTGCTGGCTGTGTTTCTAATAGTGGCAACCACTGAGTCTTTCCCAAATTTCCTGGGTATCCGAAGGAATACTGGACCAATATATGACTAGTTACTTGTCACATCCTTTCAGGAGTTAAATAAAGCTCTGGAAAAATTATTTGACCTTTTATGTGCCAAATACTGATGTTTAGCAACAAGGTCATTTTAACAGTTCAAGGAAAAAGTAGGAAGGAAAAGTTCTTTTCTGTTGTAAGTTATGTAGTTTTGCATAAGCAGAGGACATCACAAAGCACTTCACAACTTAAAACTCTGATGCAGCTTTGACCGAAGTTCTTGCAACTTTGATCACTGGGAATTGAGGATGTACAGAATCAAACCGTTAAATTAATAACATTCCAGGACAGACAGTCAAGAATAAACAATAATCCCACTGAAAGTTTTGAATGCCGGGGGTATGAAAGGAGGCAATTCAAAGAAGGAGCAGTATAACACACTGAGAAAAAAAAAATCATCTTCTCGGCACACAACTCACACCACGACTATCTGGTGCTGTTGCTACAGAAAACTACAGTACCTCTACCTCAGCCACAATAAAGTATAGAATGACCTGGGAGCAGGATTTTCTTATACCATAAACTAAAAGCCCTTCAGTCATAATAAGGCCTGCCTGTGAGTCATAGACTTGTTGCTATCTAGAGTGCCGAAAATCCTTACATATCTTTTAATCCAAATTTTGTTTGTAAAGGTCATTAAAGCTTGAATTAACTATGTTTCCATGAAAAAATAGTGAATTTCATCCCAGGGAGAAACCTGCAGAAAGTTCCCAGGGAAAACAGTTGAGTTTCATTTGAGTAAGTAGAATAAATTCTCCCTGGGGTGAATTTGAGTATCCTGTAAAAAGAAATGAATGCCTGCATGGGAAAATCCATTAAAAAAAAGATCTATAAAGAAGAAAAATATTTTAGCTCAGGTTTAATACAGCAGCTGGGGGGAGGATGCATCTCTGATGTCGAGGTGGTGGCTTTGGCTAGTCCTAACCCTAACCCTAACCCTGCCCTGCCCTGCCCATCTTTGGTGACAGCCAGAGCCCATGTCTCAGGCAGGCAGCAGAACCAGCATTGAGGAGCTGAGGGAGATGGGCTGTCCTGTCCCACCCTGTTCCAGGAGCTGCATGGCAACAGCAAATGTGGCTGGAAGCACCTGGAAATTTACTTCTAAATTGTGGTTGTTATTATAGAGATTTTCTGAGGTGGAAAATAGAAAATTCTGTGTCACATGCCTCAAAAAATGTGCCCTATTCTCAGGCATTTCTTTATACAATGTTTTTGCTTTCCATCTGAATTTCTTTTTTTTTTTCTTTTAAACTGCACAGGCACTTATGAGAAGATACTTATCTGGGGGCATCGTGGACAAAAAGAATGTTAAAAAATTAGTTGGTGTTACATGCTGTATCCTGGTATTTTCAAAAAGCAGCTTGATGGCAAATGACTGCAAGTAAATATGTATTTAGGAATAAACTCATACCAGGCTCTTGAAGGAATATTTGTTATCAGATGCTGGCTCTTTAAAGGTTTCAGATACTGGATACCTGCAAAAATTCAGTTCACTCTTTCTTGTGAAACAAATCTGATTTTAAGTGTTTTACTGTCTAAATTCTGTCACAAGGCCAGGAATGAGACATAGAGCACTGTGTTCATGCTGATGCTGTCTCCTCTTTCAGCAACCTTGATAAAAAAGGAATTCTGAGGAACACAAATGGAGCTTTAAAAATGTAGTTACATGAGGAAAAAAGCCATTTCCTCAGGTGAATAGTCCTGAAATTTACCCACATATGAACGGCTAGAACTCTGAGCATGACACAGGCAGAGGGTCAGAAAGGGTCAGCCCTGCCAAAACTGACTCTATGGGTGGGGCCTTTGAAACTTCGGCTCAATTCCTAAAAACATGTCTCTGCAGAACTGTTCAAACTGGGAGTGTGCTCTGAGCTGCTCATGCAGAGCCAATTCTGTGTGGCTGTGAATCTTCTGAAGCTCAAGAGCAGTACCAAGGCATCAGCAAAGGGTGAGCTGGTCCAACCCCTGCAGCAACCCCAAACCTGACGCTGGGGAAAGCAACTCATCCCCCACTACTAAATGGTTGCAGAGGCCAAAGTGAGTGTTGCCAGCTGGTTTGACACTGAGACTACTGCTTTTAAAATCAGTCTGTTTGGGGAGTGGTGGTGGTGTCAGGTTTGCTTTTGTGAGGCTTATACCTGGCCTACAACTCTCCTGTACACGGGGAGTTTTTGCTGACATGTGGGCGAGTCCCAGGCAGGGCAGCACATGACCAGGGCTGTCCACAGTGACTCCGCTGATTAACTCCATAGATCACCCTTGCTGTGCTGGAATCAATGGCTGTGGTTAAAGGTCTGTCCAGCTGCTGTTTTTCCAGTAATGAGTTTATAAAAAAGCTGCCACCAAATAGTTTAGTGCCATGTATTTTTTTCCTTTATTGATTTCAATAAAAAGGCTAATTTGGAGATATGCTGTATTGTCATTTCTGGGTGGAGGGTGGTTAATATAACTAATGGCATTGCTGTGTCACAGTGGAGACATCGACCCTGCCACACTCACAGAGAACAGATGGAATTTAGCAGGCAAAGGACGATGTTCCAAGTGCTCATCCTGGGCTGGATAAGATGTGGTAGCTGCCCGGATTCATGCTGGTGGAAGTGAACTTGAAAAGCACAGCCAGATCAGCCAGATTTTGTGCATTCTACAAAACCAGCACCTTTCTCCGGGCCTTGTTTGTGTTCTGCCGGCCCGTGATCATGGCAAGGCTGCCAGCCCCCCGTGGCTCTCAAGGGACAGGGCAGCCAGGCTGGGCAACACAGCTGGTGCTGCTGCAGGCACAGGGACTGAGCCAGGAGGGCGTGTGAGGGTCTCAGCCCAGTGTGGAGCTGAGCAGCAGCTGGTGCTCAGCTCTCTGCTGGGGCACAGGCCCATGGTGGGGCCAGCTTTGCCAAAGCAGGGACAGCAGCTGCTGTGGTCACTGGGGTGCTCTGCCCTAAGGCCCATCTGCAGCTGGGCTGAACCTCCAGAACCACAGTGACATTCGAACTAGAGCTGCAGACCAAGGTAACATCTGTGGGGCGAAGCTGTCTCTCTGCAAAGAGCTGCCTAATCCTCTCAGCCAGGAGATCACAGAGGGCCCCAAGCACAGCCAGGGTGGCTCCTTCACCTTAGCATGCTGCTGGCATTCACAGGGATTATTTCTTCTGGGCTCACATTTCCTTGGGTTTAGATCCCAATCTGTTCATTGCATCCTCTCTTCAGGGTTAGGATTATAAATTCACATGCTTTTCACAGTGCCAGGACTGTGTTCAGGAGAAGGTTGCCGTCACAGGAGTTGGTACAAGAATTGCCACAACAGTTTAAGAACACAGAACTTGCCTAAAAAACATTTTAGAGTCAGACTTTGTGGTATGTGGCTCTGAGCCATTTGAGATTGTGCCCTTAGCTTTTTAAAGAAGTCTGGCTTTGGAAATATTAGCTTAAGCAGTTCTGAGCAATATTTCAGGAAGGTATTATATTGGCTTTAGCTGCTGTAAGTCCAGCATTAGTAACAAAACTCCAGTTAAATACCTGATGAAAACAAAGCCGTTCTCAAACGACTGTATCTATTTAAAAACAGCATCCACTTTGCCTATATTGAAAGTTCCCTTATTTCAGAAGAAAAGTATTAAACAGATTTTTTTTTTAAACAAAACAAGCTGAACATAGTTTGACAATGAAGAAAACCTGCTTAGCTGTGATCTCTTCTAAATACTAACCTTCATTCAGTGCAACATAATGGGAGCATGCAGCTGCCTGCTGAGGGCTGTGGTTTGCATCCTAAGTTTCTCAGTGGTATGACAGAAAGTGAGTTAGTCCCAGTACCAGCTGCTTGAGCACCAGTTGCTTACAGCCCCAGACCTTAACACACTGCAGATGGTGGAAAGACTCCCACCCCTTTCCACAGGCCTGGAACTAAGCCTGTGGTTATAAGGATCTGTCCTGATTTCCCCTCCAGACTGGAGGCAGAGAATGCAACTAGGAGAGAGGTCAGTGAATCATCGTGTCCATTGTCTGCCCTGGCTCCCTTATCCTCTTATCAGCCCTGGACCTTCATCTTCCTTCTCCAGCAGCTCCCAGTCTCTTCCCTCTTAGGGAGATGCTGATAACTTCTGAGATTATGTGATACTAAAGGAGACTCTGTACTCTTGTTTCCAAGCAAAAGTATATCCAGTTGGTCTCATCTGTGGATTCTGCTTGTGTTTTTATTTGTCAGGACCATAAGATGCTGTTACAGTGCATTTGCTATATGTTTAGTTTTTGCATGTTGTTTACTCAAGGAAACACTAACTGCTTGGAACCCAGTATGTGTGTGATGAGCACATGTGCGAATCTGTGCAAAAATGTGTCTGCACTCACATGTATGTAAAGATGAGTAACACATGGAGACCTGCTTTCTCATTTCACCTCCTTTTACTTTCACCTAAGTGGACACATCACACAGGTGCATATCTCTAGCTTACATGGTCCGATAGGAGAATTCTTAAATTTTCATCTCTGCTTATAAATTAAATTGGTCAAGTCACTGTGGTTTAAGATAGAAAAACACAACAGAAGCTGCTCAGCTGAATGATTTTTGGCACAATATGAAGAACAAAATAGATGCTGGCTTCTCTTTCAAATAAGTGCTGTGCTCTGCAGAGCAAAGATCAAGCCAAAGTTCACCTTATCAGCTCCCGTACCTCACCTGGGGCTCTGTTATTGATAGGTCTGTCATCCTCCCTAATATTGGAGGGGTAATAGCAGCCGATGATTAGGCCACTCTCAAGCTATTAACTACATTTCTTATCCCTTTTATAAGAGCTTCTTAGTCAGCTGGGAAACAAAGACAGCCTTCAGCGAACAAGAGCCCAAATTGTGGGCCTGCATCCTGCAACCTGAAAGACACAACTGTTGCACTTAGAGGAGCCTCCAATGGCAGCGAGGGGGTGGATGTCAAAGGTTACCCCGTGGTGTTATCTGAAATGAGCGGGCTCTGGCTGCCTCTTGTGCTGACAGAAGCTTGCAGAGAAATTACAGAAAATTGCCTGTTTTGTCAACATTTTCTCGTGAGGTTTAGGAAAAAAAATGGACTCTGGTTTCCATGAGCTAAAGGGGCTCAGTCAGCCTAGAAGTGACTGACAAACACTCTATTATTCATCTATGTAAAAAAGTGATATTTTATATCATTTCTTTGAGTGATTGTTAAGTGACTGGATAGTGACATTGACATGCAAGGTAATCCCAGTAATATTTGCAGTTCTTGTTTGAAGGCAGAGTTGCACATTTGTCAGCGCTGACAATAGGTATTCAAAAAGAAGTGGTGATGAAGAGTCAGCTCCCAGTGCAATCCCAAAGAACTGGGAGGGATCTGCACCCTCAGATCTTAGCACAGAGTGCATTGGAAATGGACTGGACTGTGGTGGGAAAGGCAGGGCTGCCAGCCCCTTAACCAGTTTTTCCTCTGGGATGAAACTACAGAAGTGACTAACAGGGTTTCTGCCACTTCTGCCACATTGTAGCAGAATAGGTTTTCCTGTCTGGCCCTTGTTTTAACCATATAGCAGATTTTTTTTCTGTATAGACAGTTAACTGATTTGGAAATGTTTTTTGCAAGAATGAAACAGCTAGTAAGCTTAAAAAAATTTCTTTGCTAAATGCTGGTTATGGATTGTGAATGGATGCAATGGAGGAGTTGGATATGTAATTCTCCTTGCTTTTCTATGGAACATGGAGTCTGGGTCACTGTTGCCTCAGACCTGTTGTGAGGAGATTGCCCTTCGGTGGCTCATTGCTGGTGTCCGGGAAAGAAAGGTGTGTTTAGCAGAATACAATTTTTGCTAGCCTGTCTTATCATAAGCCTGAAGAGTGGTCATGCTACCAATTTACAGCTGATCCTTAGCATTCTACTGAAATGGCCCTGCTGTGTCTTCCAACATTTATTCAGCAGTTGGTAGTCGCTGGCATAGGTAGATAATATCTCTCATAATGCAGTCATCACCAGCTGCTCCTCCAGTGCTGTGCTGTGACAGAGGCTTGGAACCATGATGCCTTTTGCACTTAGCAGAGCAGATGTTGGAGGTGACTTTATGAGGCCCATGAAGGCTATTTACATCTTAGCTAATTGATGTCTCAGCTACAACTCATAAAACCACCAATGACTTGTTGGATTTGCCATGTCACTGCTGGTCAGTGGATGTTGTCAGATGGCCAGAGAAAACACAACAGAGAAACTGAACTAAAAAGACAATTTGGAACAAACACATATGAACCCACTGAGAGACATTATTTGGGATCAAGTATGAATTTTACAATGTATATAGCTTTGACATATTCTACCTACATGCTTTTTGAGAAAAGATAACTTTAATTTGGTGATAAGGTGCCTTGGGCCTTGGTGGGGCTGGTGATAGAAGGCTTACAGTGAAGGAAAGAAATACAAAAGTACAGCAAAGGGGTGGTGGTGTTCAGGCCAGGATTGCACTCTTGGAATCCTCATCAAGTGCTGCTGGTGCTCACATGCAGAGTCAGCACAAGGTAAAATCTCTGGACGTGCAGACACTGTGGATGTAGGATGCCTGGGTGCCCTCAGACTTAGAGAGGAGTGAGAACATATTTTGGCAAGAAGGAGAACAGATGGTTTGGGAGAGCAAATGCTTCAGAGAAAGTGCAACCTTTAGTCAAAGACAAGTAGTACATAAAATTTAGGCAAACTTACTAAAATCTGTTAGAATTATATTACTGAGATCCAAGCTCTAGGGCTGCTCTGTCCACTTCATTCATTCTTAAAATGATACAATGCAAATATCAGTGAGTCCAGAGGCAGGCAACAAAAATCGTTTGATTTTACAGTAAATAGCTTGGCTTTGTTGAGAGAAGAGATGAAAATGAGAGAATCTAATAATGAGAAATCAAAAGAGTCCACAGAAAATCATACTCTCACATTTATCCTTGCTCATAATGTAAGAACAAATGCAGCTGAGGACAGGAAAGGCTCTTCTTCCTGGTCATCCTGTGGAATGCACAGGAAGCTTAGAAGGTGTTTAGCAGATTTTAAACAGTGGAAGAAATAATATCATGGTTTCTTTCACACCTTTAGAGATATTAAAAACTGTTGCTTCTGCTGGGACAAGCACTAACCCTGTGTTTGGGAAGAAAGTGGCCCTGCAAGGGGAAGTCAGATGAACACATGGAGTGTCCGACTGCCAGAATATTATGGAGGAGATTTGGCCCCACCTTTCTTCTCCTCTCCAATTTGAATTTTTCTCTTCTTTTCTCTCTATCATATGCTGCTATTTCAGATACGAGGGGTGTCTGTGTACCCAGGAGCTTGTCTGACACTGATACGATAAAAGATATAATATTATACTAACAGTTTTGGATTTGCTTTCACTGTTCTGTCCAGAGAAGTACGTTCTCTTCCTTCCTAGCACACAATGGAAGTTTTTTCAGCCACCTCACTGGCAGGGTAGAAAGGGGGTTTTCCTTTGGCATTTCCTCATGTATTCCAGCTGTGACTGCACAGCATTGTGGCACAGAAGGAAAGGTGAAATTAGATGGTATATGAGGGCTGTCACCAGCAATTAGGTTATAAACAGCCCAGTATTTATATACCCAGATTAAATAAGACAAAATGCTCGGTCACGTGATCCCATTAGCACAGTGTAGGTAATTACTATATATCAGCAGAACCAGCACATCTCTCTCTCTGCACTCATTGCATCACAAATGCAAAACAAAATAGTTTGCTTTACATTTCACTCATGAGAAAACACCAATGTGTTTTACCTCGTGTTTGTGCCTGGTTTTACTTCAGTACCTGGGTGCTAATGGGGCCATGACCACTGCTGTGGGCTGGACTGAGCCAGGGAGGGGCAGGGCAGGCAGTGACCACCACTGCCAGCCACATCTCAACTGAGGTTGTCACACCAAACCACCAACCTCCAAGAACACTTTACGTCCTCATAATTCCAAAAATAGTTTCTGTAGATAATGCTTATCTCACTGCCATTTTGCCAGGTACATGGGTAGATGAATAGAAGAACTAAATGAAAAGTTGGGTGAAATTGTGTAAAAGTCTTTGTCTCCATGGATTAGTCATTGTCTACACGTTGCAGGGACTTGTTATTTATTCCTATTGAACATATTGCTTTAAAAATGTACAACTTTCAATTCTCTTCAAAACCAGAGAATTTGTTGGAAGAACATTGGCTGTTTAAGCACTGCATTCTAAGGGAACTGCTATTACATCCCATTTGCAACACTGGTGATGTGTATATGACAAGATGTCAGGAATATGTTCAGAAATGTGATACTCTACATGAAATCTTCCAGTTCATTTTATTCGGGGACTGCGCCACTCACCTTGTGACCTCTGGAGTAACATTCTTGGCTCTTTTGGAGCACCAGATGTCAGTTCACTGTTAACTGTTTGGCTTCTCAGAGTAGCAAGGCAGTCCTCCCCGTAGCAAGGCAGTTCTCAGCTGCATACAGTGTTCTTTAGAGAGAGCAAGCAGAAGAAGGTTTCAATAATCCATAATCATTTAATATTTTAATTGTGTGGGTTACCAGCGTTTTGCTCTGAGCCCATAGCAGCTATCAGAGATTTGGGTCTTGGATGCCACTGCTGACGTACTATACAAACATTGCCAGCAATGTTTGGCTATAAAACTACAAATCAAGGTGTTTTGTCACCTCACGTACAATTAGCATTTAGTAAGCACTTCCAATTGCCTGCTGTTATAAAGTTCAAATCATACAAAGTTTCTTACATGACAGGATTAGTATGACAAGTCTTCAATTTTCTCCTTCAGGTAACCTGTATGTTAATACTTTCTTTCATATTTGTTTGCTGCCTGACACATTTTGGGTGCCGGGATAATGAATAATAAAACTGGCAGCTCTAATGGCAATGTAGTATGCCATAGTCTATTAGTCTTTGATCATCTTTACAGAGGACACTTTAGTTGTTAAAATATATCTCACACCAAAATCTACAGGTTAAGAGTCTGCTGAGTTGGACTTCTCACACATCTGGGCTTTGACAACTTATCTTCAGAGTTGTTTCCATCACATCAAGGAGTTTTTGCATGTGCCTGTACAAAAGTGCTCTTCTGTTATTGTTTTACATTACAGTGTCTGGATATCACAAGAAGAAACAAAGATGGTGACCTCCTCTGGGTGTGGTCAGTTCTTGTTATTAGTTTTGATTGCTTGAGCACTTACGTTGTATTACAAAGAAGGGCTAGGACTGAAAATCAATAAATAAATGAAATAGAATTATAAAGCGTAGAGTTTGTCTAAGATTCAAAACCCTGACCACAGACTGCAGCCAAAAGATCCAGCATAATGTGGTATTTCCTCAGTTTGCTTCTGACTTCAAAAAAAAAAAGACAGGACAGGCACTCGGTGTTTTGGGAAAGAGGAGAAGACACATTCCCTGAGATGCTTCTCTCAGCACCCAGCCACTGTAGATCACCTTTTTCCAAACAGGTTACACCATCTTTTCTTTAATTATTGCTCCTTTAGTAACCATCAGACTCACTCTGATGAACTTTGTTTCATCACCTTCCATCAATATAACCATTTTTGGTTAATTTTTCTCACATTTGGGATAGAAATATATGCTGAACACCGTCTTTTTCTGCCTTACCAGACAGTGTGCCATTTTCATTTGAAACAGCACGATCTTTAGAACTCCTTGTAGTCCTTCTGCATACAACACCAATGTCCCAATTAGATAAATATGTGACGAGTTTTGAGCAACAAGGAAGACAAACCATTAGCTTTTGAAACCACAAAAGTTCAGAATTCAGCATTCTACCAGTTGGCAATGTTCTGTGATCTGTTTTGTTCGTATAATTCTCTTTCTTTCTCTCCTTTAGCTTATACTTTTCAGTTGGAATATTCATAACCGTAAAAGAATCTGGTTTCTACCTTCTGCTTTGTGAATTGAATTGGGCTGTGCTGCCTTGGAATTTTTCATGTACAGGAAGAATTTATAAATAGAAATAATGTAAACATGACTGATGTTCACTGGCAATGTTATTCTGTATGTTTTTATCACGAGAAAACGATTCTTTAATGCAACATCAGAGAGTCTAGTAGTATTCCCAACAACTATAAAGTTCAGTTTCTTGAAAACTGCATCTCCCTTCTCTTACTTCTCCACAGTGACAGTTCAGATCTACCTGCTACAGAGCATTGGGGGGTTTCTCTGCAAATATTTCTTTTTTTTTTCATAGAACATTTAATGTGCTCTAAAACCCCTTTCCAACTTGAGTTTTCTCTCAGTGTTATTAATTTTTTTATTACAGATCTTGTTATTTTCAGGGTTCCCAAAGGACCTATTAACAGCAGACTTTTATGGAAAAGAAGCATGGTTAAACTGGTGAAAATAACTGTGCACAAGTCGTAAGTAAGTAATATAAGCTGCAGCAAGGATACTGTGTGTTGTTTTAATTTCCAAAATAGCAACAGTTCAGACATTTAATTGCATTTTTATGATTTTTTTTTCATAGCTGCCTAGTGTAAAATATGTTGCCAGTAATATATAACTGCTAACAACTTTTAAGTTTCCTAAGCTGGCATTAGATTTCTCATCCTATTGGAGAGGAAGGTCACTTAATGTACCCTTCATCCTCATGAGAAAAAAAATGTGGATGGTAGATGTATATCTACATTTATATGTTTGTATTACCTAGGATATTTTCTGCAGTAAGAAAGATGCAGGACAGTGAATCCTTTATATCTTGTCACAGTCTTAGGTGTGTAAAGTGAGATTTTCTACCAAAGGGTTTTTATGAGGAGCCAGCTTAGCTTGATTTTGAAATAACTGACTCAGGGTCATATCTCTATCCTACTGTGCCTACCAGCTCTTATTGTGTAGAGACACAGGCTGTAACAGTGCTTAGGTCCTAATATTGACCTAAATAAATATTAATACCAATAACAGCTTATGAGGATGGGAAATCGAGGCAGACAGACAAAGACACTATTCTGCTCTGTCGATAGCTCCTGTCTGTGTTGGTCATGGCCAGCATCCTTTGGGGGACAGTGTGTCCATCCATACCTGCAGAAGTTGGTAATGTTTTCCTTGCATGCCTTGTACTCCCAAACCACACAACTGTAATTTCTGTAGTAGTGAAAGGGGGTAAGGGGAGGGGGCTAGATAATTTTTTAAAACATTGCATGGAGGATGAATGTTCTGTATCTTGTGGCAAAGGTGGATGGAGGCATTTGATGTAGTGTTAAATGCCTATCCTGGACAGAGGCAGGGCAATTTGCCTCTTCTAGTGTATAATTTCTTCTTGGAGTATCTCTTGTGTGAATTACTCAGCTAGCTCTGCTTGGGTTGCTTCAAGGGTGGAATTAACTGGCTAACTAGAGAGGAGCCTAAGTGTGAAGTGCCATGACTGAAGAATGGATTATATAGACACCAGGGTCTATATTAAATAGGGAGCAAGTTAGACTGATAGGTTAGCCACAGGGAGGACTAAATCCCATATCAAGAAACAATCTGACCATTGAATTTAAATAACTTCCTTCTTTCTCTGCTTCACATCTTCAGTCTTGATGTCCTAAGGAGATAGAAAAATTCTCTAAACTCACAGTGAGGTATCAACCTCAGCTACCTCAGCAAGACACACATCATGCCTCTCTCTCATCCTCTTTGTCTTCCATCCACTGACACCTTTCTAAATCCCTGACAGTATTTACTAGGATCCAGTAATGTATTACACATTCCTCCCTGTGATGCACTTCTAATTAACCCCTTGGGGATTATTCAAACAATACCGACATTGGGAATATACATTACAACTGTTCAGGTTAATGGCCCAGTGATTCATTAGACAAGACATTCTTGAAAAGTAATTGATTGCATTAATTGTTTCACTGAACAGTGTGAACCACAGCTGCTGCATGGCCTTTCCAGCACTGGCCCACAGCTTCTGCTGTGGCAGTATCACTGGAGTGAGTTGCTGCTGGCTGTTGTGCTGTAGGGGTTAGATCTCCTTGTTCTCCTTTGCACAAGGCTGATCTCTGCTGCCATTGTCACTCTTTGTCTCTAATTCCTTCAGGAGGTCTGTGATGACATCTCAGAGTAGAGTTGGTGCTGGGGCATGGGGAGGAAAATTGAACTGGCAGTACTGAAGGTTGCCTGCTCTTTGGCACTGACCGATGTTAGGTTACTGAATAGTCTCATTCAGTGAGGTGGAAAATAGGGCATTTTGTAAAACTTTCAATATGCTCAAAACAGCAAATACCCTGGTGGAAGTCATATTGCTCAGAGGGAATGCAGCTGTGATTCAGAAGGCTCTCACAATTGCTGGAGGTGAAGACAAAATTGCCAGCAATAGTGAGAGAGAAAGGAGGATGGCAGGGTCTGATATGACCAGCTCTTATGTCATGTATCCCATTTTTCACATGGTAACATTCCCCTTGCCTTTGCTGCAATGACCTAAGGAAGACAAACAGTAAGAATGCAGCTCCTGTTATACCTGAGATTTAAGACAGCCTGTTGGCCTGTGAAAGCCACTTGCGTTCCTCTTTCCTTGCATCCACTCTGCTGTGCAGCCTGGAGCAAGACACCCGTCCTCTAGGTTTGGCTTTAGGGTTAACAATGGTAGAGGCAATGGAGCAGAAACTGCAAACCCATGGGTGCCTGGATGAATTTCTGGAGGATCTTTCCATTTGAGGTTCTAGTTGGCTCTGGTCAGAGATTTACAGCCACTCCCTTCCTAACCTGGCAGCACAAAAGCTGACACTTGCACTGAGTGGCACCAGACCCTTGTTCACTTCCGTGGGGGTCTCATCCCAGCAGTTCTGTGGGCTGCTGGGCTCTCCCTGTCCTGTGTAGCTACGAGGGCTCATTCTTACAAGTCAGAGAGATTTCTGAGAGTAGAACTGACATTGAAATGTGTGCATGACACTGTATGGAGAGATCTGCTTCAGTGACAAGAACTGCTGCAGCTAGGTGACAAAAGGAAAGTTTCCTTTTGGAATTAGCTCACCGTAGAATACTTTATCCTGGGACAAAAAGTAAAAATTCCCCTACAGAGGGAGCAAAACATGGTGCTTTGTTCTGTCTTGCTCTGAGTTTGCAGAGGGCATGGCCTGGGCAGGAATAGCTGTGCTCACAAGTAACTTCTCTGAGACGGAGTCACATGGCAAGGCACACCTGAGATTTAAAGGTCACCTGCCACCAAAAAAAGAGGCTGTCACAGAGAGGCACAGAGATACTACTGAAGACCAATGCAGCCAGCACCATGCTCTATTTGCAGGGGAAAATATGTGCCAACAACATAATTATTTATTGAAGTAAAAGCAATGCAAGACATTGGTGCAAATGTCTATGTCAGTGATTCATCCCACTAAGGCAGTGGTGACTATGACCCTTACAGTGCCTAGCCTTGCAAAACATGGAATGTATACCAGGCAGTCTAATTTCTGGTCATTCTAGAAATTAGACCAGAAAAATTGGGCAACTTGTAATTAAGGTAACAAATTGTAGAAGACTTGGTGATAAGAAGTTGAAAGTGTCATAGAGAGTAACCTTTTGCAATTATACTTTGTATAGATAGTCCCTTAGAGATTTCATCATTGTAATTTACTCTTACTCAGAATGTTATCTTTGTGAGGAGTCATGGTCAATGATTACTTGATGAGTATCTGAGCAGTAAAATGGGGAACAGTTGGGTGACTTCTAATAGAGAGTCTCTAAATCCTGCAAATTCCTGACAGGACAGTCCTCCAGATACTGTGTACCTGGTCCAATGGTTACCTGGCATATATTGTTTTATGTCTACTTATGAAACCTGTGCACCTTATAGAGAACATTGTCCAAGTATTTGAACACTGCTCTGCTACACACATAAGGAAAGCACTCTTTTAAAAAAAACAAAAAAAACCCAAAACACCCAGCTCCTCTTGTCTTAAGGTCCCTGTAGGAAGTTGCTTTGGGTATGAAGGAGTTGAACTCTTCATTGCTGCTGGGTGAACACACATGTCTGTGCATATGTATCAGTCTGTGAGACGTATGGAGTGATGTAGTCTTTCAAAGATATGAGGTAAGACTGGCTATAGAGAGACATTAGGTAATAACCTCAATTAGTCTGAATCTAGAAAATAGAATATATGTTTGCCATATGAAAATGTAACATCACTGCCAAGAAACAAATACCACAAAGAGCATAACTTTGGTTTTGGGACTGAAGAAACTTATTTGGTACTTTGGAATCAATAAATTTGGCTTAAATGATGCAGCTCAATGCAATCTTAACTAATCAATGTTTAAAAAAGTATATAAAATTCAACAAAAAGCTTTGAAAAGAGATATCTTAGACACAATATCAATGTCAGAGGGAGTAAAATCTTCTTTGAACTTCCTGCCAACTGCTAGTCACTTACTGAAGTTTTATAGCATTAGCTTAGTAGTGGCAGCCTTCTGTATCTGTCACATCTTATTTTATTTGCATCAGAGGCTGTAATTATATTCATACAAACGTTACCTCATTTTAAAAGCTGAAAGCAGCCCCTGATTTATGCTCCCTACAAGGCAATTCTTTCTCTTCTGGATGTAATATGTCATAGAAAAGAGTGAAGGTGCCACCATCCCTCTGCCTCCTCCACATGCCTCCAGGACAATGTAGATACATTAACCAGGGACAGGGAGCCCTGGCTCCTCTTGGCTCCCTTGCAGAGCTCACATAGGGCAGTGGGAGAGCCCTCCCAGGGACTGGGACAAAGTTGGGACTCCAGAGAGCCTGCAGGATTACATTTTAGAGTGTGAAGAATGGGGAGGGCATTGGGGCATTACAACTCCACCCGTCCATACCTCTATCTGCCTTTGGCTAAAGCAATGACATCCTTGTTTTATCTGCAACTTCACTCAAAAAAACATCTAAACTAAATTATGGACAGTAAAGCTTTTCTGAGAGAGATGTACACCACCAGGACACCCATTTCAAAAGAATTGGTGTGAAAAATTTTATCTCTAAACTGCTGAATTTTAAGTTTCTACATGAACTGAGTTTATACATTTGTGGAGAAACAACTGGGAAAGGAAAACCTGACTTTAGAACCATTTCAGTCAGTAACAGCATGTGGAAATGTCCGGCTTTGTGACTTCTTACTGTTTACATGTTACATCATGGGATTCATGGCCTAATCAGCTCTCAATGCACATAATGTATTTCAGAACCTTCTGTCTTCTTTCTTCCTCAGCTGGTACCCATTTGGCATCTGAAGGACAGTGATTACCTTGCTTTATGCATTAGGAACATGCTGGCACCTGTCCTGTGATGCTCAATGGCATTTTGAAGTGCAGCATCACTTCTCTGCATTCACAGATGTTCATTCTCATGGCAATGCATCCACATAAACTGTGGCTGCAGCAGCAGCGTAGAGTTAAAATTCATTGAGGGACATGGGAAACCTTAGAAGGATTAAACTGCAGAGTGTTTGCTAAGTGTCTTTAAAGACTTAGGATTAGTTGGTAGAACTATGTGATTTGTCCTGTGCATCTGTTTTCCCTTCCTATATTTCCTATTAAATGTGACAAGCCTGATAAGGGCATGATTTTATCTGTGATTTCTGTGCATATGCAGATGTGAACACCTGGTTTGCTCTGGGTACACCTTGGGGTCAATTAACCATTGACAAGAAGGTGCCGATGGGGTGGAGCACAGAGTGTGAGCAAACACCCACACAGGGCTGCTGAGCAGAGCCAGCTCACACCTCTGCTGTGCTCACCCACGTTCTTAGCTGAAATCACTGTTGGTTGAATGAGTGACCATGTGAGAGGGATGGCCAGGTCTCTCCTGAGGTCATGACAAGGACCTTCATGGAGAGCAGCACCAGATGGGCATCAACCCCATGATGTTTCCGAGCCACCACTGGATCTGAATTCTCCAGCATCTTCCCGGCCATAAAAAGGGTCCCCTCTGAAAAACCCCTTCTTGCCTCCAGCATGTCATTTTCCAGCAGTTTCCCAGACGCTCCACGGATGTGGTGAGATTTCTGCGGAAACCTGGGTCACAGAAAGCTGCAGGAGGAGCAGGCCTCTGGAGCCGGTACCCGCGAGTGGGGCTGAGGAATTTACAGCCCTCCTAGTGCTCACACTTTATTTCTCCCCACAGTTGTTGTTATTGTGCAGCCATGTGAGTCTTCTGTGTTGTGTCAGCAGAGACCTTGGACACGAGAGCAGAGTGTGTTCCTGTGCCTTGCTTGCTGCTGTTTTTCTAAGTTTCCCATCTCTGAACTCAAGTGTTTCCCTCTCTCACAGGGTGTGTGGATGTCACGGGCTCAAGTGCTGTGGCTGCAGTGAGCAGGGAGAGGGTGTCCCTGGGGGCAGAGGTGTATGGGGCTGCCATCACCTCAGAGGGAAGGACAAACCCACCCGCTGGCCCTGCCCACCACTGGCCCAGGACAAGGGCACTGATGGCCCCCAGACCCTCCAGGACAATGTGCATTTCTGCATTGCTCGTAAACAAATGTATCTAAACCACCACACTTTATATCCACTTACAATTCTGAATACCTTTCCATTTATCTAAAGCTTGCTGAGGTGAGTTCCTATAAGGGAAGACTTATTTCATTTCCATGAAATGTTTATATTTTCTGGGAAGTTTCTCTCTCACCTCTTTAAATTTTACTGCAGTTGGCGTGCAGCCTGCAGCAGGGTCCTCCCAAGGAAGCTGGTGAGGCAGGGAGGTTCAAGAGGGACTATAAATTTCAAACTCTCTGGGTTAGAATAATTTAAGTGCACCAAGTTCTTAACCTTAAAGGATCAATACTGAGTTTTTTTCTTGTACTGCTGTAAAATCCAAGCTAAAAAGCCCCTCAACCTTAACAGGAAAAAAACCCCAACAAACACCAAACCCAAACTAAAACTAATTCCTGCCCCCCCAAGCTCAAAGTAAATAAAGATTGTATATGAACAGGGGATTGATCCTGAGCTATGTTTCTGGAGTTTCATATTCTATTGTCCCAAGGATGTCTGTTTTGACTGTTCATGAGGATAACCATCTCATGAAGGTTTTCCTTACAAAAAAATATAAAGACCCCTAACCTAGTACTCATCCTTGCAAAATGGACATAGTTCTCTTTCTGCATCTAATTTCTTTCTTTAAAGTCCAGAAAGAACTTGGCTGTTTCAGCACTGACTTTTGGAGTGGGTTAGGGCTGGCAGATCTGATATGTTCCCATGAGCGATGAGGCTGTGGCTGTACAGAACCACTTCTCTGCATTTCACCCTGCTGCAATTACATTTTCTGACCAGTTTGATGACTTTCTGACTGAATATCAAGCATATATATGCAATTTTTATGTCTTATATCCTTTTGTATGGTATTTGTATTAAAGAAGGCATTCACCAACGTTATCTTCTCAGAATATTAATACATTACCTCAGTGAAATATCTAGCAGTATGTTCAGGCATCCATATATGTTTTGGAAAAAACCCCAATACCTTCAAATGAGGTTCACAAACTTTTACCAAAAACCACACAATGAATCCCAGTACAGTATAAAATCTCAGCTGTTTTGTCTCCAGCAGGAATGTAAGGTAAATGCATCTCCAAAGAAATATTTAGATACAATATCTCATAGAACAGGTACCACATTAAGCAGAATATATGAGATCATCAATTTAATATGGGAAATATAGGACCCTGAGGTCAATATTTGACAAATCAGTGCAGGAGAAACTGTTTTATAAAAAACAAATTCACATTTACCCTCTAACCCTACACACAGTCTCCAACAATAACTTTCAGTCTGAAACAGCTCTGTCCTCTGGGGAAAGATGCTGCCGAATCTCCCATTTCCAGGGGTAAAAATGACAGGGGATGGAAAGGGCAAGTACAGGCCCCATTAATGCTGGTACTTAGACACTTGTTCCTCAGAGCCTTCCCTGAAGTAAAAATATGGGAACTAAAATGAGAGCAAACCAGAGTTTCTGGGTCTGTTTTGGAGCTCTCCAGGAGCAGCCCTGTAGAGAAAATTCCCAAATTAATCTTCTGGAGGCTTTCACTTGATCTGGGATTACAGAGATGAAGCTTGTTTTGGCATCTTACCTAGAAACTCCATTTGTAGCTGCCAAGAGCTGTTCAGAAGAAATAAAGGACACCTTGTATGAGAGTGACAAGGCTTTCTATAAGGAAAGTATCATCTTTACAAACCAGATGCATAGCACAGAACCATCCCCTTGCACTGCAGCGGGCGTTTCCCACAGTCTGCAGATCCACCTGCCTGTCTGCTGCTGTTTCTGGTGGCACTCGGTGCCTGGAGAAGGTGAAGGGCTGCACCTCCTGCCTGTGTGCAGGGTCACAGGGCAGGTGACCCTGCAGGTGACCCTGCTGCCACCACCACTCAATCCACAGGCTCAGTGCCTCCATTTAAGCAGTAGCTTAAATGTTCTTGCACACAACTTGCTCTAATAACAAAACTTTCCTTTGCCACGGCAAATAATGTGAGCTTCAGAGCCAGCTGTGGAGTTCTCTCTGCTGTGTGATCGAGCACCACAGAACGAGCAATGCCAACCATAAATAATGACAGAATCAAAAAGCATCGAAGCCCTTTTCCTGTAACAATATATATCTTTCAGTGAAACACTCTCATCTCACAGCAGAAATGCACCATTATGCCCCTGAGACCACTCCTCTGATTCCACATTTTATGGACCAGCTCTTTATTCCTAAATTCAGCAGATGCATGGCTTATAGCTGGTCCCAGCATGGAATGCATCAAAAGCAGCTTGTCTATTACAAGTGACCTGCTAAAGAGAAGAAATAGTGTTTATATCCTCTGTAGCATTTTTAAGGCTGAAAAAGGAGACTTGGAAGATTTCTTTTTTTCTGGATCCTGAATTGCTCAATAGTAAGTATTTGAAATACTTGAGGACAGATCATTTATTCATTTTTCTATTGGAGGGATGGAAACAGAGGATGAGTAGTGGAAATTCTTGGGAAGGACTCTGCTTGAACAGTAAGACAACTAGAAGTTATCTGCTACTGCTCTCTTGGATTTTGGCTGTATAATCCTTCTCACATGGACTTTTAAAGGCTTTACTAATACTATGATTTTTAAAATAATCTGTTTAAACTACTGTGGAAATTTTTATTTATTTACTTATTTTTAAGATTTCTGTTCAAACAATCCTTTCTTTTTTCCTTTCAGTAAGAGACTGTTGTATTGGTTGTTATTCTATCATAGTGTACACTAAGTAACCACAGAAGCCTTCCTATGTCCTTAAAAGTGGTGTATTGTACAGCTGTCCTTCAAGACCACAGGCTCTTCTATCTAGCACCTGCTTTTGGGAGGCCATGTGCCAGGTTTAAATTGGGATAATAAAAGCGGTGCACAGCCTGTTCTTTCATTCAACTGCTATACAAATATCTGAGATAATACCAAACAAATCTGTGTGCGTCTGTTCACCTGAACACATGCACACAGAGGCATCAAGTCACTGCAGAAATCTTCTGGGGCCGATTGGAAGCATGGGCATTCTGGAGCAGTGGACAGTAAAGGCTCCAGCTGGCACTGCCCGAGAGCTGGGGCTGTGCCTGTCCTGACTGACAAGTGCCTGTCTCCTGCGGAGGTGACTGTAGGGCAGTTCCACTTGTAGGCTGTGCTTCTGGTTGTGACCAACAAAGCCAGTCTCCCGTATGCCAGGTCATGTTTCTTTTTGTCAGGTATTACTGGACTAGCCATTGCCAGAAGCATGAAAAGGACTCAAGAAGGACAGGATCTTTCCACTTCCAGTGTTTTTCATGTTGTTCCAACCCCAGAATTCTGCAGCAAAGTCATAACAATATAGGTTGCTTTAATTGCTTTCTGCAAACTTTCTCCCTCATGCCTTTGTCCATTTCATTCTTGGAACTTGTTTACAGCTCAGCTTTCTCAGTATTTTTGGACAAGTGCTTCAAACAGACATTCTGGAGCTGCTTGCTGCGGACACCAGCCTGTGAGGGGGATATGGAATGAAAGCATGGATAAATGCACGTGCATGCTGTGTCAGGTCTCAGCGGCATCAGTGGCATCGTGCAGGGACGTGGATTGCTGCTGTAGACAGACTATTCTGTAACAAGACACCAAAGATACTGCACAAAGCAGAGCTAATATTTTCTTTCTCTCCTGTTTTCCTTTGACTAGTTCCAGCAGCCCTCCCTGCCCACAGAAACCAGCTTTGTACGTGAAGACACACCGGGCCAGGGCTTTGCCTCTACAACTCTGTCATGGAGATAAAAAGACAGGAGAAACAGCTGGAAGCTGTGAATTAAGGAAAACATTGCACCATGGTATATTGACTGAATGAACATGTGCACCCTAAAAAAGTGTATTGAGATTTGATAGAGGACAGGCACAATAGAGAACTGGTAGTTTAGATTCCTTCACAGATAAGGCTGGAGTGGTGTTCTGCAGTTAAGAAGTTCTGATTATATAATAAATATTTAAAAAATTGACTTGTACTTTTTGAAGTTAAGTTCCTCAATTTCATTTCCTTATTGGGAAGACAAGCCACTTAAAAAAGCTCTGTATTGTGTGATCACCCAACTTGCTCAGAGTGCTACCTAGGTCAAGGAGAGTTTAAAATTCTCTTTGTGCCATTGGTTTTTTTTTTGCACAACGGGTACTGCAATTTACAAAGCAAAAAAGATAACATGTTGGGGAAGGGAGAAGGCAGTGGAAGGACTGGCTCCAGTGTTATGGAATGAAATAATCTTGGTTACCTGAAACTGTATGGGCATCCAAACACAATAGGAGTGCAGCAGGAAAAGGGAGGGTTAGCTCATTTCTTCCCTGGAATGGAATGACATGTCTCAAACTAACACTTGGCCAAGAAGCTTTATTATTGTTGGTGTGATTTCAGAGTTATAAGGAAAAGGCTCTGAGTGTTGATGGGGAGGACTTGCTCTCTTGCTTCATGGTGCTTAGAATTTTAAAATAATCCCTTGAAAGAGGAGCACGGTTGGAATCATAGTTGAAAGTGTTGATTCTTCTCCCTGCAAAGTCTACAGAGAGTCTTACTAAAAGGGGGAAAATCATCTGTGTGGCCTTGAAACCTCATAAAATGTTCCTGTGTTGGGCCAATAAAAAATATCCTAACCGTTATTCTGTCTGAGCTCAAGTCTTGAAGGAAATGTTGGGCTGAGAAGGAAAAACGTTCTACAGTTACAGGTCTTATAATTCTCAGAGCTTTCACCCAAATACCCCCTACTTCCAAGCCCTGTCTCCAAACACTCAAACTGTGGAAGTGATAACCTGCAGACTTGGCAGTGTACACGACATTTTACTAAGGGAGCTTATACAAATATTATGTCAAGTGAAATGAGGGTTTAATTCTATTATCTGTGGCTTTTCTTTCCCTGGGGTCAAAAGTACAGAAAGTGGTCATGTTGTCTTTATAGCCCAAGAAACAAAACCCCTGTTTTTAAACCAAATAATTAGTCATCCAGAACTAATGTCCCACAGCACTAACCACTAAGGGGGCTTTGGAGTGATCTGAACCAGTGTGTGGTTCTCCAGACACATCATTTCAGAGGTGCTGGGATGGTACACTGCAGAGGGTTCTCTGCAGATGGCTGACACCATGACTGGGGAACAAGGAGCAGAGACTCTGCAGGTACTGTGAAGAAACCCTGCAATCTCCTATTCCTCCAAGAGTGCTTCTCATTGTCTTACATTGAAAATTCCTTTCCCTGTTGCTTTGTCTTACCTTGTGCAGGTTGCAGGTGTGTGGCTGTGCCTGACACAGATTGTGACAACCAGCAGTACCCTGCAGAGAGCAGAGGGCAGATCGAAGGGGATGCTGGTGGACCTCAAGTGTGAGTAGTGTGGTCTGGCATCCTAAAAGGCATCTTATATTCTGAAACTGTGATTAGAGCTGTTTTGAAGGAGAAATCTTCCACCCCAGCATCAAGAACCAGGATCAGCACAAATCTGCTCTTTGGGTTTGACTAGTCAGTTGCTTTTAGCAGCTCTTGTGCAAAACTTAAAGGGGTCCAGACTCAGTTCTCTGCATTTGAAACTGTTTGTGTCCCAGACTGGGGAATTCTGAAATTTGAAAGGAACTGAAAAGCACCAAAGCAGATTTTTTTAGCTGTGGAGCTAAAACCTTAGTATCTCCAGTGCCTAAATACTCTCCCCTCCACCTCTGCTGAGGATGAGGGCTTCAAAGAGCTCACAGTCTAGACAAAAGGCTCATGGAAATCCTGGAGTACTGTTTGCTATACGTGCTGCTACAGTGTTACTTTGTAGGTAATGAGTACTGTAAGGAAGAATGACACAAGCTCTCTCTGACTAAGATTTTGGCAGTGGATCAGGTCAGAGGGTGTGCAAAGAGCCTGTGGAACTGGCATGACCTGAAGGAATGGGCAGATGCTTGTGTCAGGGATGCACGTATCCATCAGCTCTGCCTTTGCTGACAGCTGACACTGCAAATAGAGTGGGACGAGTTCCTCCGAACAGAATGGGAACCCTGAAGGGGGCATAGCAGTCATGACACTGGCTCAGGGGCTTACAGAGTTAATAACTCACTACAGTTCATGTCCTAGGCCAACTCTTTTAGCTGGTCATTAATTTACAACCAGTGCCCACAGTGCTGATTATTTTTGCTTAGAAGAATGACTCAAATCCAGCCAAAGATTTTGTAATGCTTCCCTCTCAGATGCACATTGCAAGGCTGAAACCTGGATCTACTTGTTCACTGCAGGTTTTCAAGGAGAAAGTTGATTGGTTTCTAAATGCTTGTTCTTTTCTCTTAGAAATCCCTGTTTTCTGCTACCGTCCACTATGACTGCATATGATTGGTGAACAAATTTTACTACTGCTTTGTTTTTCTGGTTTTGGCTGGGATAACATTACTTTTCTTCCAAGTAGCTGGTATGGTGCTGTGATCTGGATGTGTGACCAAAGCAGCCTTGATAACACCCTGGTAACCAGTGTTCCAGTTACTGATGAGCAGGGCTCATACCAGCCCACCAGCAAGGGGCTGGGGTGCACCAGGAGCTGGGAGGGGACACAGCCAGGACAGTTGACCCCAACTGACCAGTGGTGGATATCCCACATCATATGGCATCGTGCTCAGCAATAAAAGCTGTGGGAAGAGGGAAGGAGAGGATGCTTGGAGTGATGGCATTTGTCTTCCCAACTCAGCGTTACCCGTGCCAGAGCCCTGCTGTCCTGGGGATGGCTGAACACCTGCCTGCCTGTGGGAGGTGAGCAATGAATTCCTTCTTTTGCTTTGCTTGTGTGGAAAGCTTTTGCTTTACCTGTTAAACTATCTCTGTAAAACCTGTAAAACTGTAAAACCCATGAGTTTTCCCACTTTTGCCTTTCCACTTCTCTTCTGTTCCCCATCCTGCTGATGGGGGCAGTTGGAGAGTGAGTCAATGGCTGTGTGAGGCTGAGCTACTACCAGGGGGAACCCACAACGTTTACATGGCACAGCAACTTAGACTTCCAACTTACCTCAGATCATTTGTCAGGTAAAAGCTGCAGTACTTTCTCAGGATTCAAGAGTTACTCTCCACTCCCAAAGTCATCTCAGACCTTTCTCTGACGTTTTTTTTCCTCACACTGCACTGGGAGCACTGAATGAATGCAAAAATAATTGTTTTAATCAAGAAGAAACTGAAAAATATGGTTTGTTGAAAGCATGTGCTAGAATAATACAATCCAATGCTGCTGCTGTGGTAATTACAAGTGAAATAGTCCTTCACTCTAAAAGATACTCTGCAGGCTCTGTTTGTTCAGATGGCCCACTGTCCTTTTGGTCTAAAGCTATTACTTAAATTTTCCACATAACAACTTCCCGAAGATGCCTTTGAAAATTTCTAAAGAAAACATGTACTTAATACTTTAATATAAGCAGGTTTGATTCAATACAGATTGTTCAGAAGCACAAAATATTTGTGGATGTATCTTAGGTTGTATCTAAATCTGTACTTCCGTGCATAGTTCTGTGTCTGAAAGCAATCCCAAGCCACATGGTCTGTGAAACAGCACAGGAAGCTTAGTAGAAATACAAACCATGTGAACTGTGATGCCACTAAATCACAGATCTTCCTTTTGTCTGTTTTGATAGCCCTTGATCCTCCAAGGACGTGGAAGTATTTTTCAGTCCACCAACTGAAAAATAAGGCCACTTTGGATTCTGGAAAGAAAAACATTCTGTTTAAATCCATCCCTCTATACTTTTGTTTTCAGACACTGTCTGTCAGTCTAGCCTTTGAAATTAGCACAAATACCCATGAGAAACATAATCCTGCTCAAGGCTCTGAATTAAATACATTGCAGCCGATAAATAGTTGCCCTTTGACTTCCAAATGATGTTTAATCTCCGAAGCAGGTACAGTAACCTTGGATAATCTGCTCATCAGTTTTCGAGGTTAAATAGATGGATATATTAGTTTCCTCTATATTTCATTGTTTTCTAATAGCAATGGGAACATAAGATCAGCACCACAAAAAAGCACCCAGAACTGTCTGCTACGCTTTGTGGAGTCTACTAACAAGCCTCAGAAAAAACAATCTTGATTGCCCACAAAGTGACTTTGGGCTGCCCAGGGAGACAGTTGGCATTTCTGGGGTGAGGAAAGTACTACAGGCATGTTAGGTCTGCCTTGCCCAGGTGTAACTGCCCAGCAGAGCTGTTGACTCTTGGACTGAAAGAACCTGTGCTTTGCCTTGGGCCACAGGGGACACTGAGGCTGGCACCTTCGCTCGGCTTGAGGTGGAAAAGATGTCACTAAGCTTCTCTTTTCATGGTTTGCCCATTCCTTGTCTGTATGTCAATAGCCCTGACCTTGCAGTTACTTGCTGGAGACAGATTTACTTGGAAGAAAGCACAGAAAAAGAACATGTCCACTTCAGAACTTTAAAGAAGCAATATGGAGAAGATTAGTTAAAAGACACTTTCACATATCATTGGGTATGCTCAGTAAAAACTTTATAGGAAGGAAAAATTCAGATTCAGCTCAATTAAATGGGTGGCTGACAGAATCCATTGTACAGTCTACAGAAGTCAGGCAGCTCATGATTTTAACATTCTCCATTTTTTCAAAACAAATCAAGAAATAAAAATGAAGCTCATGTAGAACAAAGTGTTCCTGATGAACCCTCAGGACAGCAACCTCAAACTCTGTGAGCCTCTGTGTTCACTAGATGGTGTCCTACTGCATTATCTTTTGGTAGGACACTGTCACACATTTTTCTGAATGCAAGTGGCAATACTCAGCTTGGCTTCCTTGTCCTACAAATCATCAGAACAACTGGAGCATATACAATTACCCACCTGAAATCCATACTTATGTGGGACAGACAGTCAATGGGAGAACTGTGTAAAATTCATTGTGTAATGCAATTTATTGATCATTTTGAGAGATGATTTATGGAATTACAAAGATCTGACATTCATTGACCACCGAATTACCCTTTAAATTATTCAATGCTTTGGGGATTATTTGTTGACCTCCTGTGGCCTAAGCTGAGCTGACTCCTGCAGCAGTGCAGAGCATTGCCTGCTGCTGCAGTGCAGGTAGGGCACATGCAGATTTTACACCCCGTTGGTGGTAAAAACAATTCATTATGTCCAAACTTATTTTGAAATATAAAGCTATAAAAAAGCATTAAAGTGAAGGTCATATCAGGTAAAGATTCCTCATATCCTCTTCCAAAAAGAGAGCAAAGTGCCCATATCTCTACTTTATCAAGGCTGAAATCAGGTTAGGTCCCTTTTTGCCAATTATAACAAACAAAGCCAGTCATTTTTCAAAAGGTAGCAGAAGTACACCATACTTTCATCAGAGTGGGCAGTAATCATCTTCACCTGGCTGCTAAGGAGGTTTTGTGAGAAAGCAAGCAGCTTGAACATACTCAGTGGCAGTATCTGGGGCACTAGCTCTGTAGTCCAGAAGCCCTTGCTTACTGCAGTAATGAGCAGTCGTGTCATTTTTTTACTTTTGGTTGACAAATACATCTCTGCAGACAAAGAAGAAAGCCACAGAAACTTCCCAGATGTTTTTGTCTATGTAATACTTAGAGATGAAATAATTTGTGTCGTATTTATAGAAATTGAAAGTTTTATTATGAATTTCACACTATGTTAAAGTGAAAGCAGTTCCTTGACACATCATGCTGAATAAATGAGGCTGATGGGGGGATTGCTTTTCAGAGAACCACTGAAATTGTTAGAAAATGATAAAACATTTAGAGAGATTCATGAAGGAGTTAGCTATCCTGATGGAAACTGTCCACACCCCAAGTTAATTGGAGAGCAATGACTATAAAAGATGACAAGCTAAAGCAGGTCTAGGTACATGGGTGGCAAAAGGCTACTGTATAGGAAGCATTTTGGTGTAGGTGAAGAGTCCCTCCAGCTATACAGGTGACATTTGCACACGTTCAAAGTTTGTCCAGAGTTAGACTTGCCCAGTTAGCATAAGGAGAAGAGGTATTACTTTTTTTAAGTTTTGATGAACTCTTGTGAGAAACTATTAAGAAACCATCTTCCTTGGCAAGTTTTGAACTGTGACCCAAAGTCTTTAATGAAAAAAACTTAAAAGTGCCCTTTTTCTCATGTGATTTTACTGATGTAATTGTTAGGTTAGTTGCGTGAGTTTCCTTTCCCAAAGAAGCACTTCAAAGTGGGACAAATTTTCCTGTACAGGTGTGTATAGCAAGTTTGCAAAGCTGCATGAGTTGAACTGTGCTTTGCCATCATCCACAGAAAAAGGAGTAATCTCTGTATTTCCCACGAGCGTGCTATAAACCAGTGTTTTATCTAAAGATGAAGGGAAGAGAGTATAGAATAAATTTCCTCCTGGATGTGTTAGAAGAACATGCTCTTTAGACTGTCTGTATCTTCCTACTTCACACTCTCCCTGTGTTTGTAACACATTCTGCCACTAAATATGTTGATCTGTGTTATTCAGTTATAGTTTTGCAACTCCTCCAAACACTCAAATTACCAGCATTTGGATTTCACAAAAGCACAAGAAGTGCTCTTTTCTTCCTGTCCTTGCCATGCACTATCTGCAGGTGAGATCACAGATGCTGTGAACCATCTTGAGGATTAATTGAGCTGCACTGCTCAGAGTAAGTGGCCAACCACAAAAGCAAAAGGGCTAGAAGTGTTTGGGACAGAGTGCTGTCTGCTGTGCTAGCCCAGCCCTAAAAGCCAGAGCCGTTCCTGATTTTTGCCAGATGCCCTCAGGGCCTGGTGACCCATGGAGGCTTAATTTTCTTTCTGAAGATCAGTTGTGTGCATGGCTGAGTGTGGTGGTGTGCTTGTCTGTATAATGTAAAGTACCCTGATCAATCTTGCCAGTTTTCAGGATTAGTAATTGTTAGTTCAAACTCAATTTAACAGTTGGATTTTATCTCTGCTACCTGTAGTGTCAGTGTTGGTAGAACAACTCTCCAGCCACAGGGAGGCAAAGCTGGGGATTCAATGGCCATTAGGTGGTGCCCCTGGCTTGAGTTAAAAAAAAAAAAAAGGACACAAAAGACTCTACTGTCCTCATTTTAATTATGCAAATAGGAACAGCTCTAAGAAGGAATCTGTAGGGCAAGATTAAGTTCTAATGTGGGAATGCATGAAGTACTTTTCACAAAAGATATTTTGACCATTAAAACAGCTGGTAGAGGAGAACAGTTTCTTCCAGGTCAGTTGGGTCTGCCACCCGCCCGTGCCGCAGCCTTTGTGCCGTGGGGGGTGTGGAATCTGTCATCTGCCCTCACCTTGGCCCTGGTCCCGTGAGTACCTTCTCACCCCTGACCATTCTCACTGCAGTTTGTGCCAATTGCAGAGAGCTGACATGCCAGAGGTGTCTCTGACATGCAGAGAGTCACTTTACACACCAGAGCATGCTTTGTTATGCATCACTCCCTAAGCTTATGTGTTTGCATTATTTTGGGTTCTGCCAACTTATCTGCCCTGTTTTAAATCCTGTTGAAGTGATTTGTCTCATAACCTGCCGATAGGAATGCCACACAATAAAATTACCTATTTACCTGTATTTTTTATTTAGTGCTTTTAATGGTGTTGTCTGACCTTGCTCAGCAGTGAAAGGACATGGCTATTACTCAGCAGATCAAATCCAGCTCGTGATGTAATTTCTCTAGTTTTGAGTGATCCACAGAGTTCAATGTGACGTCTTTTTGCAGGTCATGTACAGACAGCTGTCACTGTTTGCTGAGTTCTGAGGCTTAGCTCATGGGAAAAGGTAAGGGAGCCAAATCCTGAACCTTTGCCAGTGACCAACGGTGAATGAAGCTCAGAGCTACTGACCACCTGAGGGCTCCTTTAATCCTGACTCAACCATGGTACCTGAACAGCTGGCTCCATTGGAAGAATTTTGGCTGCAACCAGGGAAAATTTTAGGAAAACAAATGTTCCCTGACTTAGATATTTTTGTTTCAGCTGCTTCCTAGATAAGCTCCACAGCATAGCTTAGGAGAACAGCAGGTGGGGTAGGGGTACTGCTCAAGATATTTGGGCCTGGCTTGCTTTAGACCTTATTTTACCTTTTTGAGAAAACAAGCATTCCTACTTCTTGTCCATGGATCCAGGACATTCTGATCAGCTTGGCAAGAGCAGCTGGTAAGAGCAAAGACCTAGGGAGGTGCCTGGTGCTCCTGCTTTCCAGCAATCACAGGAAAATCAACAGGCTCATTTCTCCACATCAGCTTTTTCATTAGCATAATTGAGAATAATGAACTGAATCAAAAACTCCAAGGTTGACTAATAACTACAGCTTCTCTGGTGATGAAAAGCATTCTATATCCTATTATTAGCAGATCAATGTGAATAACTGGGAGATATACAGCAAAAGCTACCAGTTGCAGAGATTTCATTACAGTTTTCAAGTAAAATTTAAACAGCTACATTTTTATGATGTAAATGTTATCTCTGATTTAATCTCTTGAAACATTCAAAATTACTATTATTTTTATAATTTGTTTGCCTACAATTACAGACACCAGAACCTGGTCCTATCCCCTTATTTCTTACCTTACATCACACTCGCTATCCCTTGAGTATCCTATGGGATATCCTATGAGATTGCTGTGGTAAAACATGCATCAACATTGTGAGTCTCAACTTGGGACCAGCAGAAGCAGCATACTCCCCCTCTCAGTGAATTACCCACTGTTCTGGCCTCCCTCTCCTGGAGACTGTGCTCAGCACAGTGAGCTGCTGCTTAGGAGGAGAGAGATTCTGTAGTTCTTCTGGCCTTGCTGTCAGGGAAAATTATCTTCCCTCCTGCACATCTGCTGAGCAAAAACCTGCAGTGTTCAGCTGGAGTGAAGGAACAAAGCAGCTGTCATTTTCTTTTTGAAATAGAGATCCAATCACCTGCAAACTCAAGGAAGCTGGCATTGGAGGTGGGTGCTTCCTCCACTGAGCAGGTTATTGGGAAAGGTATCTGCCTGGATGGGCAGCTCCTGTGCTTTACCTCCCATCTCCTCAGATCCAGGGGCTTTGCCTGGGTTCTATCTGGAGGGCTGCACAGGGAAGGAGAACCTGCTTCTCCTGTTCTTGCACAAATACTGCTGCAGATAGTATGTGTTGGGATAGCCCAGAGACTGGGAAGACAACATGAGTTTGGATGGGGCTGGTCAGGCATGTGCAGCAGGCTTAGCACTACACTGAGCTATATTGCTCAGTGAAGTTCTCATGCTGGAAATAAGTCATTTCATCTCCCTCCAGCTCTGGAAAAGATGGTACCTACAGGACACAGGTGAGAAGGAGTGGGAAGAGGGATTCTCTCTGAGATGTCATCACTGTATTTATCCCTCCAAGATTTGGCCACTGTCTCAGCATTTTACATGCAGTTCATGCCAGCTGTTCTCCTGACTCACCCTGACTGGAGGGGTGAAGGCTGAGTGTGGAGTGATCAACACAAACTCGGCCTCAGCAGCCTTTTGCTCTCTGTGGCTCAGGGATCTTGTCATTGCTGTTGTTTCTTTGTGATTTTCATTGCTATGTGTGACTTTGGTAGAGAAACACCTACATGGTGCACTGTCTGGGGCCAGAGCAGTGGTGGGGTTCCCAGTCCCCCCCAGCACAGCTACTGAACACAAACTGTGAGGTAGCCCAGCAGGGGCTGTGCAGTGACCTGTGATCAAAGAAGGACACTACTCTGCTGGCCCTACTGCCAAGTGATCTTGTTTTAACTTCAGAATGTCAAAATAATATTGAATAAAATATGTGAGGAATGATCTCCTATTGCTCATGGAGGGGAGGAGGGATTCCTTCTTGCCTTCCTGCAGAGTCCTGTTAGGGCTGAGTCCCACTGTGGGAAGGTGGAGAAGAAAAAGGCGTGAGAGAAGAGGAAGGGCAGGGAGGAATCATATGGAGGGTTGGTGATCTGCAAAGAGAAACGCTGCTGCTGGAGTGCAACCGCAGAGGAAATGTTGTGGAAGGGAATCACCCTCTCCAAGCTCGTGAAAAGTTGCACTGGCAGCAGTTGGAAAGATAACAATTTAGTTGGTGCTGACAAATATCCCACCTCCTTCCCTGCTGTTGTGGTAAGAATGGGCTTTCTGACCATGGTCTCTGAGTTCAAAATTGCCCGTTCACAGTGAAGCCACGTCAGCTTTGTCTGTGCATACCTGTGTGTGTGATGTCCAGAGCAAGGGGTGCAGCTTTGCAGCCCAATTCAGTTGCCAGCAGGCGCTGTCAGGGTAGACACTCCTATTGCTATCTCCTGTAGGTATTTTGTGCAGGGAAGAGAAGAAAATTGGTGCATGTTTTCCATGGTCCTCAAGAAGCAATCAAATTCAGCCTGAGGTTCCTGTGAAAGGCTACCAGAAGCTCTCTTGTGGACCCCTGAGCACGAGGGGCCTCAGCCCAGGGTCCAGCAGCTGTATGAAGCAGAACTGCAGAGCACCACTAAGAGGGGCTGCTCTTGGGCATGACAGCATGACAGCTCATGGCAAGATGTCACTTGACAGCAAGATTCTTAGGACAGAGACACTTTTACTTGCAAAGACCTCTCATGTGTTTTGTGATGCTTGCAGTGGTTACCTGGACAAAGACCATAGTACAGAACACTATGAGGACCAGAACTGGGGAATTGCAGATTAAAAATCGCATAGAAATTAGGTTCAAAATAGAAGATGTTGCATTTGCCAGTGCCCATCTGGTAGAGTCCAACCCCTGAATTTCAGTGCAAATTCACAAAATCTGTGTGGAAAACCATGACAACTGCTCATCCTCAGGATGAGGCTGAGATAATGCTGCAGCAGCTGAAGCCACAGTCCAGAAGAACAGCAAATACTCAGCTACAGATTGTGTTTGTGAGTATGGGAAGGTCACCATTCAGCTAAGACTTCAGTTTGGAAATTGCTGCTAATAGAGACATTCCAGCAACATGAAAAGTCAGCTTTGGAGCAGACTGAATGGATTTGGAGATTTCTTCAATCTCATCCATCTATTTTCAGCTTGCTCTGTTTGCTTGAGTTAGTGGTAAAAGTTGTGGGTCAAGAAGTTAAAAGGAACAGGCAGTGTCAGCTGTAAGTGTCATGATGTGCAGGTGGAAACTAAACCCTCAAGGTTATTAGTGCAAATTTATTCTTTTGTGGCTTACTGTAAATAGCTATAGAAGCAGACAACTTTTCAAGCACAGGCATGTTTACAGGGTTATGCAACCATGTCAGACTGTTCCCACTTTATTCTGAGAGTTCTGGAATTCAGTCTTCAGTTCCATCTCTGTGTTTGCTCTTTCATTCAAAAGAAAAAAATTGTGATTTTGAGACTTTTTTCCTAGGGCTTCTTTATCAGAGCAGTTAAACGAAGAGTGAAGTAATTTGTCATGGGATCCCAGTGCCTGCTATTGCACTTGCTCTGCTGAGAGGTGTTGTGGGACATACCTCTGACAGGCTGCGAGCTCTTGCTAATTGGTTGTACCTCATACCCTAGCTGAAGTAAGCAACAAAATTATCATTTAGGCAATCCTTGTTTTTTGCTCAGAGGCCTTAAGCAGTGCTAGAACAGTAATGATGCAAATATGCTGTGGAGAAGGGCTTTAAAGTAGAGAGTAACTACTCATAAGAAACGCTGAGTGAAAAATGATTTTGAACCCCTTGATAGTGCTTTGACCCAATTACTGAGCTTGGTTGGACAATCTGGCTTTACTGCTCTCTATAGATTTTCTCAAGAGGCTGAGAACTGCCCTGACATAGGGGCAGTAAAAGAAACCGATCTGACTGAATTTCATATAGTGCTCCACAAACTAGCCAAGTGCAGAAATATCAAGCCAAGAGCTACAATTATGTGTGAAGTGGGAAAACTCTGCCCACTGTCCCTACCCACAATGCAATAATGCTCCCCTACTAGCAGAGCACAAGACACTTATGCTTTATTAGCTAACTACAAACAGGAGATTCATTCAACACTATTGATAACATAGTTATCACTACAATACCTCCACTTGATACTTGTCAAGAAAATATCACACCTGTCTTGGAAAGAAATTTCAAAACATCCACTGGAATGGGAGAATTATAAAGTATCCCCATGGTAAATAAACATTGGTATCAGAAACATTTTCATTTCTTTTTTGCATTCTATGCCTGGTGTCTTTAACTAATTATGAGGTATCTGGAGAATAATGTCCAGCAAATAATTTCTTTGACATATTTATTCTACCTGTGAAATACCATGAATATGTTGTGGTTTTATTAGCTAACTCAAATGTTTTTCCATCTTTTGTATTAATGATTATAAAGAAGGCATTGATAGAACAGTAAGCAAAGAGTGTATCTGATGGTCCAATGTATGGCTGAATGTTACAGAAGAAAGAATAAAAATTGCTGAAGTTTCAACAAATTGGCTTACTTCAAGTTTAACATCTTTTCTTGATCTGGGATCCCTGCTAGCTGTTAGTACAGCCACAGCAGATACTTGTGGTAGATTCACTGACTCTGCCTTTCTTGTTCTCTAGTATCCCCTGTAACTTCACCTCTATTCTGCTAAATAATACAGCCCATTGTCTGCAGTTCCCCTCAAGACATTTCAAGCAGTTCTTAGTGTCAGCTGTAATTCTGTCAGTAACTCAATCCAGGATGGGCTCTCACTGTTTAGCAATGCTCTTGAACGCTGTAGCTCCTTGGAAGCAGTTGCTAAATTAATGTAAACAATGCCCTTGGGATAATAGACAATACTAAGTTTTTATTTTTTTATCTATAAATAAAATAAGACTCATTTCCACTGGGAATGTAACTGGCCTGGTAACGTGATCCAAGGCTGGGCTAGCTTCAAAGTCCACATTTCTTTATCAGAAGAGGAGTCAATCCTGAATATGAACATAATTAGGGTCCCACACTTGGAAAGAACAGCAGATGGGATAAAATAAGGAAATAAAAATATAGGATGAGATGTCTTATTTTCTCTTCTTGAGAGGCTGAGTGTGATCAATAGGTGGTTGCAAGAAAATAAAGCATGTGCAGAGATACCAGAACTTCTGTGTCAGCTGCTGAGCATTACTTCTGCTTAGCCAATTGCTGACAGACTAAATAGCTTGGTTCAGCAGCTGCAGAAGAACTCTCCTGGCAGCTCCTGCTCCAGAGGTGAGTCCCCTCTTCCTCGCTAGTCCTTCTCAGGCTGGGAAGTAATGGGATGCTTCCCAGCAGCCCAGCCCTGACTGGGGGGTGCAGACCAGGCATGAGCCCTGGTTCATTCCTGAGGCTGTGCAGTTCAGGAGAGGCTGGGGGGAGACAGGTGAGCAGGGTGAGGAGATACAGTCCTGCTCCTACCTCATCCAGCCAACATTCAACCTCTTCTCAAGTGTTTGGTGACATCTGCCCCATTACTGTAGATATGTAGCTGTAGATGTAGAAACTGCAGCTGCCTCAGTCACTGTGTTATGTAGTACAGCAATAACCTAATGCCAAAGTGAAGGTAGCACTCCTTTAAGATATATCCATATTTCTAGATATATCTATATATCTTTAGGATATATCTGTGCTGCTGATGATGTCACACCTGTAGTCATAGCTCTGCCTGAAGACAGCATATAATCCCTGTGGCAAAGATATATCTTCCTTTAACCTGAGCAAACCTATATTAATGCTGTTGGCTTTAGAAAATTACTCTGGAGCAGCACAGTTTTGTGTAACAGCAGTATTTGACCTGGTAGGTGTAAATCACTTTGGGTAGGAGGGCACAGGTTTCCACCATCATGTCTTCAACTGCTTTGCAATAATGAGAACAAGACCAGGTAGATTTCTCCAGTCTTATACCACCTGAATGATACATATGATACATTTTTTTCATTATTTTATTGAAAGTAGAATGTGTGTGCTTTTGCAGAGTGTGGCACACTAGGATGCTTTGGCACATGTGGGCATTCCCTCTGTATTCCTGACAGAGGTTCACAAGTTTTGAAGCAGTCTAATCCCTCTCTTCCCTTTCACTGAAAAAGCAGGAGGGGAGCTATAACTTTAACACAAATGCTTGTCTAAAATATCTTCTTTCTATTTGAAATTTGTTCTGCAACTCATCAGTGGGACACCTGGAACTACCAGCTGAAATGGACAACCAGGCTCTTAAAACAGTTATTCTGCTTTGAAGATACAGAAAACTGTTCTGTGGTGAGGAGGGGGGAATTTGGAGGGATATAGCTGACACTGAAGGATGTCTCATTTTTGGCAAAAGTACTTGTGTTAGGGTGAGTAATGCCCTTAAACTTCTTCCCTGCATCCCATTTCTCAAAGGCTGGAGAACCTGATGTCTAAGCATGCTCAGTACACACCTGAAAGCAGATTAGGAAGATTTTTTAAAACTTCCTGAGAAATTGCTCTCCCCTTCACTAACTTTTTACAAGTATCTTGGATGGAATTTTTAGGATTTTTTCAAGGTTCTTGAGGCTGTTAATAATACTGCACAGGGCCTCAGGGAATGAGCAAGATGATCTAACAGGTTGTTTCCATCTCTTATTTCTGTGTCTCTTTGATTTAAGGATTTTCTGTATTTATTGGCTGCTGCTTCTCTTGGCCAGTTTATCCACTGTGTAGTGATTTTGCCAATCATAGGGAATGGCAGAGACTACTTGAACTCCCCCGTTGCCATAGAGACACAATAGCATCTAGCTGGGTCTAACCTCGCTCTCCCATACCAGCCCCCATGGGAAGAAGAAATTCAGGCCTTAAAAATTAATCAATTTGATGTTAAGTTTTAGAAGTGATTTTCTTTTGGTTGCTTGGGTTTCCTGATGGATGTTCTCATGCAGATTTAATTATTTACACTACTAATACTTTATTAAAATTACAGCAACTAATTGTTAGCACCAGTAACACTCTAGTTACCAGAGCTATCATAATACCTATTGTTTGTGTGCTCTAAAGACTAACTAGATTCCTATTTCAGTCAGCTACTGATGCAGCCATGGAGAGAAATTTCCATCCTAACATGGGAGATGTGAACCCAGAGAAACTGGGTGAGATCCTTGGGGGTGTGTGGGGCTGGTGTGTCCTGGGCTGGCCATTCTGTGGGCTGTAGCCTGACACGGGCCTGGTATGAGTTCCCTGGCATGATTCAGTGATCACTTTAGCCTCTAGAATTCTGTTGCTTTCTCCTCTTACTCCTATTTAAGCACAGCAATATCTGCAGGTCTCAAGGGCAGGAAAGCACCTTTGTAACACAAGTGCTGGGGAGTGCTGTTCCTCAGGTGCTTGTTTCAGACAGGCAGCATGACTTCACCATTGGGTGCATAGAGAACAGTAATTTCAGATAATCTTTAGTAGTTTGCAGCTTCCAGGAATCCCTGGGAACCAAAACTTTTTGTTGTACTCAGTCTCTGTGAGTTGTGAGGTTTGGGTCCGTTTACTGCCATCACACCCCCTAGTGAACACATACTCTGGCATCAAAGAGCAAGGCTGAAGCTGGGATACTTCAAACAGAAGGGAGAAAAACCATACAACTATTGTTTTAAATTGCCATTACTGATTAAAAAGAGATACCAAGGGTCTCTGCTGAGTGAGTTCTGCATCACTAAGAGCTGAGCACACCCATACCCATGGCAGATTGTGTGCTAGGAGAGGCAGGTTACTGGAACTGCCTGCTTCTTCTGGTTACTTTTCTCCAGTGACTGCTCCAGAGAATGCTGGAGAAGAAGAAAAATTAGAAAGGATTTGCAATATGAACAGCTTTTGGCAAGCAAATACTGTTTCTCTACTCACTTGGAGGTGACATGAGACCTTGCAACCACCTTGTCCTGGTCTATGGCAATGGAAAGTCTTCAGGAATTTTACCTAGGAGTTGGGTTTTACAGAATTTGCTTAAACTCAGGGCAGTAGTTCTTCACAGTGAGAACAGCAGCAAATTTATCTCCAGTAAAATAAAGGAATTCAGTGAGAAATAGCTCTCTGAGAGTGGTTTATGCTGCAAAAACTTCATTTGTCAGGACTGGATTAGGAAATTATGGATATGACTGTAGGACCCCTGTCTCCTGACCTCCCATGATTAGATCAGGCTGCAACCTTTCAATACAAAAAATGGAATTAGTGTGTGTCTCGAAAGCTTTAGGAGACAACCTGAGAATATACATGCAATATAACCAGCTGTGTATAAGTACAGGAACAGCTGCCTGTGTTTGAGAAGACTCTGAAGGGATAACTGACACAGCAAGAACTGCTGTCCTAGTCCCAAGGGGTGTTTAGTTGGAGAGCAGGAGCTCCCAGAGGCTGCGTGTGCCTCTCTGGGATGGGGCTGTGCACAGCCAGGGAGGACAGTCTGATGGCTTGGACATGATCAGAAGGCAGCTGGGGGGATTGCTGGGAACACGCTGCTCTGTCCGGGAATGGCCCAGATCCCTGAGCCCCGCCGTGACACATCAGTGCTGAGCTTTGCTGGCAGTTTCATTTCTGTAACAGAAAGGTACATGTTTTTCTTTTGTAAAACAGCAAAAGCAGTGATACCCTTGGTGTGTTAAACTGCCCTTGCTCCTGTAAAATCCGTGTGCCGTTCTGGAACTGGCGGTTCATTTGCCAGCCTAGACTTTGATGTTTCTTTGAGAGCTCCTGTAACTTTACTCTTCCCTTCCCTCTCCTGGCTGACGTGTTTCTGATCTGTACCAGCCTGTATAAAAGCCCAGAGAGGAGAAACACTCTCTGCTCTCTTTCCATTAACTGGTAAACTTCTTCCTGAGCCTTCACAACCCTTTGGAAGCACACAAAGTACATTTCATACTTTCCAGGTACAGTGCATGAAAATTCTACTAAGTAAACATTATAAAGTAGGTTTTGAGAAAATATTAGTCACCATTATGCAATTCCAAAACCAAAACCACAAATAAAGTGCCAGTATATTTTGTTTTATTGGTTGTGACTGCAAATACTGTGTACACAAAGGAAACCTTTGAAAACCAACCAGCCTACATTTGTATACATTTTGCTCTTACAAGGCAATTTGTCTAATAATCTTAGTGTTAATTTTTTTCATCTGGTACACACCACTGATCCACCAGACAGTTTTCTGTAATGCATCTGAAAAATCCACATACGGTGATTTTGGTTTTTTGTTTTGCTTAGCTAATTCTTCATTTTTAAAAAATAAATTTACCTGACCTGCTTTTTTGTCTTTTCTATTAAATGTAGTGAAGATAATGTTTTCGTACAGTGTCTTTTAACTTCAAAGTTTTTAGAGTAAATAGAAGCAATGTGCACTGCATTAAAAAAAAATGTACAAAGTATCTAAATCCTAATTTTTCAGGCCTGCCAGAGCTGCATCTGTTTAAACATGTTACTTATATGCATGTGTACAGTACAGGAAGCTAGAGTGCTTTCCAGAACTGCCTGGAGTCGTATCTTTTTTATTCTTCTCTTTCTCAAAACAATTTTAAATCTACAAAAAAGGTCAGGGGAGGTCACGATTCCTGACCCAACACTGAACTGAGGTTGCTTGTACCATCTGTTTGATGATCCGACCAGGGTCACTGAACTGGGGGTTATTACTGGCTCCCTGTGTCTATGAGGCACAGCCTATCCCAAACAATTTTTAAATTACCACTGGCATGAGACTGTCAGGAAGGATAGGAGCTGGGAATGTCTAGACACTGCCGCCAAGACAAGCTCCCCTAGAGCGGAGCCACCGCGCGGAGGGGGCACCGAGAGGGGCCGGGAGCTGCCCCAGCCCCGGGCTGAAAGACAAAACTCCCATCACGTGCCCTGCAATTTGCTCCAGGGGTTTGGCCAAAGAATTTAAGATAAGGAAATCTATAGGCATTACAACTGGGAGAATTTTTAACTGCTTTATTGCTTTCCATGGATTCTAAAGCCAGCTGTCTGTTTTTATGAGCTCTTTAAATCACGCATCAATGTGTCTTGGCTTCAGTCAGACTAAACTGTCTCTGAATTTATACTGATTCTTCTTGACTTTATTCTTTATAAATTAGCATTGAGGTATGATTTTGAGGTTGTATCAAAGAATTCTCATCCTTCTGCAAAGCTGCAGCACTTTCCACTTCAGGCCAGCAGTCCTTTCCGGTGTGTAAGGCACAGAGAGGTCACTGAAGTTCTTCAAACAGGGTCTTTCTCCTATTCATCATTCTACTTAAGAGAACTGCAAGGAAAAAGAGAGATTAAACCCGCTTACTAACTTTTCCACCTCAGTTCATTGCATTTCTTAGGAAATTTCATTCTGAATGTGCTGGCAACTTATTTAATAATGATATATCAAAATTTATCAATGTCATAATTCACACATTAATATTATTTACAATAAGAACGCAGTAATTTTGAACTTTATACTGAAGGATGTCTTTAACAGAAAGGTGTCCTGATCAGTCAGGTTAGATTGGTGGTGGGCAGAGCAGTGCTGCAGCCCCAGCCACCCACTGGACACTGGACACGTGCTAGAAATGGGGAGCAGCCCCTGCACCTGAGTACAAGATGGGGCTCGGGTGTGCCTGGTATGTGGGAGGGCACACCCTCTGCTTTGCATCCTAATGGCTAAACAAAAAAGCTCCTCACAAAATCCCACGGGTTTCTTTGAAGACAGCTGAGTGGTCATTATTTCCCCAAGGAAAACTAAAGCTGTATGAAAACGGGGGTGCTTTCCCTCATGTCTCTTGTTAAGACCCACCACCAACAGCTTTACTGCCTTTCCCCTTAGCCCCACCATTACACTGTTTCACAGTATCTTTGGGCTAATCTGCATGTCAGCAGCAAAAAAGACTTTTCCCTCTCTTGTTTCCCTATATTTGATTTCTTAAACCCACACTTCCCTTCTGTTCATACTGTGGAAGGTGTGACAAGTCACACAGCAGAATTCAGCTCCTCGGTCCCTCAGGCCATCACTAAGCTGGCATGGGAGGCTGGCTCACAGCAAGGACACCCCTCTGGGCACAGCAGAGCAGGACCTTTGGTCAGCTCATCTGACCTGTCAGAGTTCACTCACTCACTGGGTGGAACATCAGTGCTGGCTCTCTCACTGAGCAGGAATCAGGCTCGTACAGTTAAAGCCAAATTTGCAGCACAGATGAATTTACCTCGTGTGTAAGTTAATGACAAAAGAAAAACCCAAAAGAGATAATAACACACATACTATAAACTTTTTGTAGAAGTCAGTGATGTTAGAGAAATGACAGTCGTTACCCAGCACCCAGCCAGAATCTTACAGTGAAACTGTTATCACACCCTTTCACAGCCTCAGAGCGAAGGTTGCATGTGGATTCATGGAAAGAAAGGAGAGATACCTCTGCTCACACATGTTAGCCCATCCAGAGCATCTGGGGTACGCTGCTGGGAGGGGGATTACAGGTGCTGAGCTTGTCATAACCTTCAGAGGTCATAGATAAACCTCTGCTTTGGAGGTTGCATCCCTACAGACAGGGCTGAGGTGCAGCTGGGATGCGAGTGCTCCCTGTGCCCCGCTGGCACTCTGGGGCACTTCCTGCTGTCTCTGCACTTAGAGCAGTACCAGCCTGAGGAATACAGCCTGCTCAGCCTGCTGCTGTCCTGGGACATGAGAGCTGCCACACTAAGTTTGAGGACAATTTTTACCTCTTCCTTTTGCTAAATTGTATTAGAAAATTAATGCACATAAAGTAATGCACTTCCCATTCCCCAGGTAAGAGGAGCTCCTTCTAAGGACATGTTTTTATTTTTTTTAATAAGACTATCTTGTTTCTTCATTATCTTATTCCATTTTTTAAATGTCTCTTAGCTGACTAGGAAAAAGATGCTTTCGTGCCCTCAAATGGGAGTTAATCAAGAACAGTTGGGGCAAGTTATTTTACACTTGCTATCTTTGGGAACTGGCCTTTATCTGCTGTGATTTTCAGCTCAGGTGTGACTACAGACTAGTGCTCATTGCATCACTTTTTCTTACATGCTGTAATAATTGTGTAAAAAAATATTTTTTTCTAAAATTGTGTTTGCCTGTGAATAATCCTATTTTAAACCAAGCCTCTTTCTCATGAGCTCCTGTACAGCTTTGTGGGGCAACAGATCCTGTTTCAGTGGATGCAAGAAAAATTGGTCTGTTCCCCTTAAGGCAAATGTTTGCAGAGAAATGTGTTGCTCAGCTATGACCTGCCTATTACTGCTTCAACCTGTAAAGCTTGGGATGTAAGTACACGTGCAAATAAGGAGCTGTTTGTGACTGCCTTCCCTGCTCCCCCTGGCAGCTCCTCTCTGGTGCATCTGACCTGTGCTGGCCCGGGTGTGCAGGCTGCTCATGCTACTCACCAGTGCCATCCCAGGCAGTCCTGAATTCTAGGGCTAAACAAGGCATAAACTGCAGCTGGACAGACTGGCCCAAAATGCTTTTAGAGACTGAGGGCTGAGGTGATGAGTATGTGAAGGGGCAGGATTTAACTTGTGCTGATGTAGAGGATAGTTCAGTGAGCAAAGCAGCTGAGAATGAAGTGGGGCAAGAGCCCAGCCAAGAACAAAGATTCCCCTGAGGTCCCAAAAGCATTAGCTGTGAGTGATGCAAGTTATGTAATCTGGGAAAGTCTTTCTAGTTTTGCTGAATGTGACACCTGCATATGGCATAAAAATACATTTCTATAGAAGATGATGTCTAAATTTGTGAGCAGAAAAGTAAGTCTCTAATTAAAGGCATGGAATGTAGTTTTGATACTTCTCTTTTAGGAATACTCTTCCGGATACTCCAACTTGAAAAATGCTATTGAATGTTAAAATGTGGAAGCTGAAGGTCTAATTCAGAACAGAAAATTTAGAATCAGAAAAAAAGGAACCCAATCAACCACCATAAAACAAAAAAGGAAAACATACAGAAATAGTGCTCTCCAGAAATCAGTCAGTGAAATTTCCCAGTATCTCTGGCCACTGGACTTTGATGGCTGTATCACTGCGACTCTATTTCCACCTCCTACTTCTTGCAACTATCTGTTATTGACCTTCCTAGCTATTAAGTATTGAAAAATATGTTTTAAAGAAAAAGTGGTAACACTTTTCGACTAAAAAAATTGAACTAAATTGTTCAAACAATTTTTTTTTCACTGTACATCAGAGATAGAGAAGCCCAGGAAAAAATTATTGCCGTTACACTCACTGATTTTGATGCAGTTGATGAACAGAGGAAGAGGCACAGCCCCCCACTCTGGGACTCCCCACGGGGCATTCTCTGGGTCTGGTACTGGGCTGCACTCTGGGAACAGGAGCCACCTCTGGTCCCACTCAGTCTGGTCATTTTTACCTACCTATGGCAAACACCTTAAAACTCAAGTGTAAGACAAATTATTTGTGGAGCTAAGGAAAACTTTTTATTAGTTGACTTCTTCAGCAAAGCATCTGCAACAGGTGTATAGATATAGATATAAAGGCATTTGTGCTGACCTGTCCTGGAGCCCTGCCTTGCCTGGGAAGTGGTGGCATTGCCTTTTTGAATTTCCTGATGGCTGTTGCAGTGTCTTTGTTTTATTTTTTATCTCCCCAGGTCTCCACACTCTTGTTCATACACAGGTTTCCTGTGTCTCTGATTTGATGCACGAAAAATAGACTTGGTAGGATGTATGTATGCGTGTTGTCTCTCCTCAGAGGTAGTGGCTTGCCCTGATTTGTGTCATCTCCTGGGCAAATATTTCAGGGTTATGTATAGCTTAGAAACTCATTGTGAAAGCTTCAAAATTATTGTGGCAAGAAGGGGAAATAGCGTAAGTAAGAGAAAAAGAGCATTTCTCTATAGATTTCTCAGTCACATAATTTTAGTGATGAAAAAATATTCAAGAAGAAGCAGAAAGGTGCAGGTTTAGTGTTAACAGAATTTTGAAAATAGAAAATTATTATAAGGAACCTACAGGATAAAGTTATAATATTCGATTGTGTAAGAACGATTTTCTTTTGAAGTATAAATTTGAGAAGGCTTTCAAAATTGTATCCTTTATTTTGTACATAAAGTCACTTAAATGCCTAACTACAGAGCATGACTTTAAAGGGAAAAAAAAATTGTCTGAAAATGTTCATTAAAAAAATTGAAAATAACCATCCTTTATTTGTGCCTAGTTGTTCCAATCTAAGCCAACTGATTTTAAGCCGCAACATTTCATCTGCTGTTTTCATGTTTTTTTTCTCATTCTCTGATGCATTGGTTACTGTGAGCTCACAGCAAACCAAAGCTGGATGTGAGCATGTGTATAACAGGTTTTGTCTCTCTACAGGGGCTGCAAACGAATCATATCAACTGCAAAGGGTTTTCAGTGCAGTGATAATTCAAAAATAGGGTCTTTTCATGGAAGCAAAGCACTGTACCTTATAGCACTGCCATAGTGTCATTTCACATATTTCTGTTGCTCTTCTGTATTCTGCTTTTGACCTTTTCAAAGGTACACCTTGTCAGTGTATGATGATATTTATCTTTTATGAAAAAAATTAAGGCTTCTAATAACTAGTTTTCATTCTTGAAATCATAAGAGCAATTTCTCTTATGATACAGACCATTAAGAAAGGGCAGCAGTTAGGAATCTGCTACAAATCTAGCCCATACTATTTGTATTGAGTGTGATTTAAGGAACATAAGTTTATTATTAGCATGTTTAATAAAAAGAGCCTCTGGGTTCTTCCTGTGCACAGCTATCAGATCTATTGGCACTTAAGATGATAAGATAAGACTTAGTTTCAAGTTTAATACATATTTCAAAAGAATTTGTGATTACTGACCCTCATAGTAAGCTGCACTCGTTTTTAAGTTTAACTTGTATGATACATTTTAAAACAAGAAGGTGACAAGAGTCTTGTTAGATCTCATGCAGACTAAATGCTTTGAAATTAGACAATTCCCCCAAATTCCGAGGGATAGCAAGTGTCAGACTCTTGTCCTCTTACTCCCCCCCAAAATTTGATGATGGAGATTGATTTCAGCATGTAACAGGAATGCCTCTGGGAAAATTAATTAAAAAACCCACAAAACTGGATGTGCAATTCTGACATTGAGTCATTCAAGAGCAAGAATTCTTCATATAACACGAGGGCAGTAAATCAAGGGGTTTTGTCACAATTTCTTGTCATGCTGATACTCCAAGCAGGAGCACCCACGCTGCCCAGTACAGGAAAAATGTTTTTAAAAAAGACTTCTTTCTTTGAACTTTTCATCACTAATCAGTTGAGATTGTTGTGCTTCTACCTCTACATCTCATCCTAAACTACACTGCATTTATTGGAGAATATTTTAAACTCTAAGATGAATTTGGCTAAATTTGTGTTTTCTAAAATATGATACAAACCAAAAACACTCTGAGAAGAGCAGTGATATTTAAAATTAAAATTGATAGAACTAAATGTGATATTCTTCCATTAAAAGTAGTATTTCTCTCTTTTCTCTCATCTCTTTAGAATTAAATGTACTTTGAATTACAGCAAATTCTGTGGAGGATTACTTCCCGTTAGCTAACACAGAGCAAACTGCAGCAGATATATTTTTTTAAACTTTTATCTCTTATCACTGCTGCAGTTTAGCAGATAAATTGGCATTCTGATCAGATAGTTTTCAGAGCATTCAGTTTCTAAATCTCAGTATTCTAACACATCTAAATAGCATATTTAATTTTGAAACATAAAAAGACTCTCATGTATTAATTTACTGGGGTGGGGGAGCAGCAATAATACAGACACAGTTCAGCCCTAAAGATTTTTACAGCTCTGTTTTTCATTATGTTTTCGTATCCCAAGCAAGGTATGTAAAGCATCTATTTTGTTTCAGTGTTCAATAAGAATTTAATATTTATTCTTATTGAATCAGATTCTTCAAAGTCTGTAATAAACTGATTCTTTGTTGTTAATTTTAACATGAGTGAACTTAATTTTTCAGTGTACAAAGGAGCTTATGATAAGTAGTTTTGAATTAAATAGAAAACCCAGGGAGTAATATTTATGAAGAAATGTGGCCAAATGCATTTAAAATGCAGAATATTTGTGACTTTGCTAACCAGTAAATCCTTTTCTATTCTCTGCTTTGCTACAGCAGCTGGTGATTTTTCAGTTTCCAGGTACAGTATCAGCAGCATAGCATTTCTTTTGTGACAAAGGAATATAAGTTGCCTTGGAGATTTTTAATTAACTCTTCTCCTGTAGCTCTGCCTGCTTATCATTTCTGCAGTTATTTAAGCTTCACATCAGATTTTGGATATTGTTCTTCAGAAATGTCTTCTTAATCTACACAAATTAGCATTTCAGCAAAGCAAGGTTTCCATAATGCACCATTCATGTCACCTTTTTTAAAGGTGCAGTTAGTATTTACATCCATTAATTCAGCCTTGAAAAAGAGAGGAATCCTAAAGAGGGGGACCTGTGCGGATTCTGCAACTAAAATAAACGAATATTTTTATTCTGCACAAGAGAAGTGATGGAGATTAGTTTCCTACCCCTAATCAGACTAAGATACTCCTTAATCACTTTTTATGATTTGTTCTTATCAATAAATAAAGGTGAATAGAATATTTTTTTATGAATTCGAGTTATTCAGACTAATTTATTATCTAATGTTATTCATTTAACAAATAAATTTACCTTAATGTCCTTAACTTGCTCATTGCTGTTTTGGAATGTGTAGTTCTCTCAACCAAGTGGGTAAAGTTATATATATTTCTAGATGTGAAAATAAAAGATAATAAAGCTGGAAGAGGCAGAAAGCTGCTTATGACAGTCACATCCCCTGATGCCACAATTTTTTCCCTCATACTGTTCTTTTTAAAAGTCTGGAATTTACTGCCGTCAATGCTATTAATGCCATTCAGCAGCTGGGCTTTAGGAGCATTTTTTTTTTCAGACGAATTATAAATGTCATAAATGCTTCCAAGAATATACAATCAGAAGCCTTTTCTACCCCAAAAATGGAGGTATGAGTTTGAGCAAATATGATTTACAGACACGGGGTTAATGCCATAAGCTAGAGGGAGCTCCACCACTACGAAATGCAAAGGTTCAGTTTCATTTATCAATGTGCTTCCCTGGCTTTGTCTGCTCCTGAACATAAAAGACCCGGTTTTATTGCAGATATTATCTACACCATTCTGTGATATGAATGTTATTGTCTGAACTGTTGCTGAGACATAAAACAGCTGAAACCCTCTACTAGCACCGTATTTATGCCAAACCTTTTGATAAATACACAGGTCTTTTTGTTCCCCATCACTGTCTTTGTCTTCATCTTAACACTCAGCCATCTTTAATGAAAATGCATCCTCTATAAATCCCCAACACAGAAATGCTCCCGGAGCTGATCTTGTGGCCATAATTGTGCGAGTTAATGCCCAGCAGTTGGGCAAGAATTCTGGGCCAGCCCTGAGCCCTGGCTTGAGAGATGCAAATATCCTCCCAGTTCAGTTATTTCACAGTGCCCTGACTGAAGCAGTTTACACCATAAATTCACCCCACTGACAACCTGGTTTATTCCACAACTGGGCTTAAAGAGGGATCAGTGAAGTGAGGTTGGAGTGACTTACTTTGGAAGGACGTGTTGTTATTATAACTGGAACATCATTAACCTCTTTGCTTCCATTAAGCATCTCGGAGACACAGAGATCTATTTACACTTCCTCTAGGAAGCTTGTTACCCCTTTTGTAGTATTGGCTAAAGGACAGTGTTTGTCCACTATTATTTTCAGATAGTTTCAGCATAAGGATGATTTTTAGTTTATTTGCATTCCTGCCTTTCCTCTGTGTACTGAAATTCCCGAGCCTACATCTGAGGTCTTTCCTTCTTACCTCTTGATCCTTGATCTCAGCAGATGGTATTGTGCTAGTCACAGAGATATTGTGCTAGTCACAGAAAGCACCTAATACCTTCTCGTTGATTTTTGTTAATGAAATGCCACTTCTGAGAGAAAGCAACAGCTGAAACCATCAAGGCTGGGTCATGGTTGTGTGAATGAACTTCATTTTTGTCTATATTGGGTATGTAATTCATGGTGAATCATTTATTAAATGCATTTGGTCTCTTTCCTGTTTGTGGAATATCCAAATTATTATCTTATTCCACTTTTCAGAAAAAACATTATTGTTTTCTTCCGTTAATTTTAAAAACTTTCAAACAAAATTGACCAATTCTAAAAACTTTCAAATGTAATTGACCAAGTCTCTTCTCCTTCAGCACAATTGGCTGCATTGGTCAGGCACAGTGTTCTCACAGCAGAGAACAGGAATCAGCTTTCCAAACAATCTTGCTGCTAAGGTTCTCTTAGCAGAATTTTAATACGGGGTTTCCAAATATGATGCAAAGAATACTTCAACATTTGCTGGGTATCAGTGTTCCTGAGCATAAAACCTGGTAGGTTTGACCTCACTTGTGGGAAAAGGCCAGAACAAGGCTCAGAACTGGGTCTGGGTTGGTCATTCAAAACTCAAGAGAAGGGGATTTGAACATTTGTTTCGACTGAGACTGAGCACCTCGAGTTCACACAGCTCGTGAGTTGCTTGTAGCAAAGAACCAAGTGACTGTGACCTTAAAAAAACATGTAGGTATTAATCTTATATATAATTTATTTTCTACTTTTAATGTTTCTTTCCCAGCTTCTGAAGAGTCATTCTGTTTGAATGAGAAAAACAGAATGTCTTTTTTCTCTCATATTTATGGGAGACATGGACTTATTTCTGCTTCTTTTATATGTTATGGCACATTTACTGAGTTATTCTGTACAGATAGGCATAAAATTGTGCATTTTTTAATGCCTCCGTGCTTTAAAAAAGAAGTCTGTGTGTTCTCTTCATAGATGGGCCCTCCAGGATGCTGAGAGGAGCAGCTCTGCTCCCAGTCCAGGGAAGGGGATGGAAGTTTTAGAGGAGAATTTGGTGACTAAGGACCCATTTTTAGAGCTGTCTGCATACAGATCACGGAGATTCAGGGAAAGGCTGTTGTCTGCTTCATCAGGCTCTGGAGTGGGACGTGGGTGAGTGGCAGATCATTCTCAATAGATATGCCAGAAATGTTTGTCACTCTGATAATTCTGACTGCAGAACTGGCATTAACTTGCAGATCGGGATGTTGATTTCCAGCAAAATGCCTGAACTCACTTCTTAAAAGATAGCAATTTCTGTAACCCAAACACAAAATACTTAATAATTCGTAAATATCCTGAGAGACCACATGAGAAAAAGGACCTTTTTTGAAAGTATTCTTCTCTTACCCTTTCTCACCTTGGAATAAACTTTTCAATGCAGACATTCTAAAAACATACACTTTGGTCAGAAGTGGCAAAACAAATTGGTGCTTTCCTGACAAGTCTGGGCTGTGGGCACAAATGTTTACCAACATCTGTCTTTAGACTGTGCAACCACTCTCTTGTATTTCCTTAAAAATATAATAGAAAGGCAGAATGTGATTTCTCATTTCTGAGCCTCTGATATCACTAAAGCATTTTATCTGAGAAATACTATCTTAAAAATATTTTTTGCTTTATTTGCTTTAATATTAAATATTTCAATATTAACAAATGCTCGCTGGTCTTATGGTCATAAATGCAAGGAGCAATTCTTGGACTTGCTCCAAAGCCCAGCTGCCAGCCATCGCCCCAGTGTCAGAGTGGGGAGGGGCTGGGGGAGCGATATGGGCAGAAGGGATTTCCAAAATGTAATTTTAGAGGCAGCTGTTTGCCAATCCTCAGTTTGCTTTCTGAGTTTGCTGAAAGTCCTGCTCAATGCCTTTGTGAAGATTTTAAGCAGTGTTTGTTTGTTTGCCATGTGGATTGCCCTAGGACACAGCCGCGGGATGCAGCCCCAGCGCAGGTTCTGCCTCTCAACACCGCACGGGTTGCCATAGTGACAGACAGTAGAGACAGTACTTCAGAAATGTTGCTTTATTGCAGCTAAAGTGTATTTTGAAACAGGATCACATTTCAAGTCACTCCCTGTGTTTCATACAGGAATAAGCGGAATTGTTGGCTTCTAGTAACAAGAATTGTTTTGAACCTGCCCATTCCCCAGCAGTCACTCAGAAGTCCATCACAATGTGCTATATGTGTTTTCCATTCCTTTTGGGTAAAAGAGGGCAGAATGTCCCTCTCTCTGCTCCTCTCTCTCAGTGTACACACAACACACTTTGCCTCTCTGCTGCCTTCAGAACTGCCCCTGCTTCCAAACAGGCCCAGGAATGCCACGTCACCGCTGCCTCTGACGTGCTGTCTTTTATTAATAAGGAGTATCTTACTTCAGATTCCACCGATTTTTTCACATTAATGCAGGAGTGACATCGGGGGAGATTTCTGAAGGATTCCTGGCTGTGTTATGTCCTGACAAATGAACCCAATAAGAGGCATTCTGCAAGCACAGCGCTGCCTGGCCAGCCTGTGCTGAGCCATCTCTCAGATCTGACACGGGCTTCCCCCATGGGAACATGAAGCCCACGGAGATTAAAGCTGCAAAGCTTGTCAGCCATCCTCTTCCCTGCAGCGCCGGCTCCATCCCACAGCTGGGACAGCCCCGGAGCTATCAGCATCCCACCTCTCCGCTGATTAAACCCATGCCCACCATTTTCCCTAATAAATAAAATGAAAGGGTGTGCTGGTAAGGGGAGGAGCTGGAGCACAGCTTAGAAACAGGTGAATTGGCAGTTTGCAGGAGGAATGTTGAGCCCTGAAAGCCCTCCAGCCACAGGGCTCTTCTCCCGCAAATGGGGGTGATGGGTCGCTGGAGCCTCCCTAGGTGCATGGCCTGCCCCAGGACGTAGAGGGAATGCTGCAGAGAAAGATCTTACTGCTTTTTGAAACAGTTTTGATCTATCCCTTGGATTTTACAGCTAGATGTTTGACATCCTATCTCTTTCTGTAACTCATACATAGGACTTATTCCTTCTGCAGTAGAGAGCTGCAAAGGCCAGAGGTGGGATTCAAATCCTGTGCTCTTGTGCATCTACTTACAGTTATGGTCCTATCAGTATAGCTGCAAAGTAAAATGCTGATTTCATGCCTGTCCAGCATGCTTCTTCCAAAACATACTGTCCAAGTCAGATTTCTTCATAAGAGAATAAATGCTGCGCTGTTCCACCGGCTCCTTCCTTCCCGTCTCTGTGATGCTTAGTTCCCTGGCCTGGGAACTATTAGGAAGATTAGACTTCTTATTTTACTTCTTGCTCATTCCTTGTCATTCTGCCTAAATAGACATGACTCTATTTCCATTTACTTAGCACAAATCTTCAACTACTAAGTCAAGGAAGAAGCACCAGTAATGGATGAATTCTTGTCTCACAAAACTTTATTTTCCTGTCCATCCGTTAGAAATTGGGCAAAGAGGTGGATTAAAGATTAGTGCTCCAGGTTTGTTATGACACTAGAGAACAGTGAATATAATTAGCATGGGGAAAATATTCCTATTTTCTCATCTGGAAAAGATTGAACCTGTCTTCTATTGAAACTTTAAAAGTAAGAGTAGACTCCTGGCACAGAGAACTGAAGGCCATAGCTTCAGTTTGCCACAGGCACAGTGGTCACAGTAGGACATATGTGGGTGAACATCCATGGGTCCTCTGAAGAGGGTCCATGATTTGAATCATTCTGTGAATGAGGAGGACACAGAGCCGTAGGAAAGAGTTTGCTGCAGCTTGTGGCAAAGCCTGTGGAAGAAAACCTGTGTGAGAAGTTACAGTATTTGGCCTGCCACAGAGAGCCAGCATTTTGCATCAGGAGAGATGAGCCCAGCTGAAGATCTAACTATTAAGCTTGATTTAAACAGTGCCCTGGCTTCTCTCAGGTGTGGGAAAAGGGCTGAAAGGAAGCAAAATGTGACAGACTTTATGTCTGGCTATTCTGTATACCCTCATGCAAACATTGTCTTTTTTTCCTTATATCCCTGCATGAAACCACACACTTGTGGTTTGCTGTGTAATTAGTTTTGGTGCTGAGAGAAGACAAGAGAACTTCTTGTTAGATGGATTAAAGGGATCTGTGCTCTACACCACTTGAGTGACAAGAACCATGTCAGACCAGTCTTCTGTCAAATGAAAAAAAGTGACAGCACAGTCTGAGCAAGACAAGTTCTCCCACTTAGCAAGTGGCAAGAGGCAGGCACGAACTAGCCCTGTCAGAGAGCAGCCACAGGTGACTGGGTCAAAACAACTGGGACAGAGCTGATAGAAGTCAGTCCTGAAAACACACAGCATGATTCCTCCTTGGCTTAGCTGAAGCTCTCCTGCTGAGACTTGTGTCTTCCTGCCAAGGGAACCAGAAAACACCTTCAGGTCACAGGGTGGGAAAGGGAGGAGGCTGGCACCAGCTCTGAAGAAGTATTTCCTAGGTTGCAGGCACCACTTTGGAGCAGTGTTTACATGCAATGTGCAGTAGCAGTAATTCTTGTTGAGTAAAAGAGGATGGAAAGTATAACATGATGAGAAAAACAGAGCTCTCTGTGGCTGTGGCACAGTGTCAGTGTGGCTGAAATCCAGCCTTCAAGTCAGCTGATGCCAGAATACAAGTCAGGGGAGAGGGGAAGAGATTCCTTTTGTGTTTTCAGTTCCCAAGAGCTCTGCTAACAGTGAACTTTGGTGCAGCAGGTAGCACAGAATTGCTGTGGAAAGGCTTGTGCTGCTCAGCCCCTTGCAAGTCCCCGTGACTGTGGGTGGCTCAGTGATGGCCTACCTGCTCATTGCATCAGGATTATTGCCCAAAATAGTTGGTTCTCACGTCACAGACTGTAACATCATGCAAGCAATGTCACACATATTCAAGATCCACATCCTTCAGGTGCTGCAGAAGTAAGCTAGTGGGAAATGAATGCACCAAATTTGGATTCATATAATTAATTCCATGCTAGAAAAAAAACTTCCTCTCCTGTGAAATTCTACTTAGTTCTAAATTCTGAAATTCTGAAATCTGCAAGCAAATCAAATTCACCTTTTCTGCCTCTAATGTGTATAAACATACATACAGTTTAATGCAAATTTTACCAAGCATGACAATCAGTACCTTGAAATTATATGGCAGAGAATGGTTTAACACTTTCATTCCAAGGGATTGGAAAAGGGACACTGCAGCTCTCACCTAGCCACCTGAACTTGTTCACACAAAGCAGGTGCCCACAGCAGACCATCCTTCCCCTCACAGGACACTGTGGCTGCATCTTCCCTGTGGCTCAGGGAGTGTGCCCAGTTCTGCAAGGCAGCCCCTTGCACTCTCCCCATGCACTGGTGTGATTGCAAGCACAGGTTGGAGAGCAAACACGTGGCTGGAGCTGTGGAAGCGTCAGCGGTGCTTGGGCTGCACGTGTGCTGTGACTGTCTGACAGTGTGGACCAGCACCAGCTCTTTGATACCTGATGTTCTGCAGATCTTTGTGATCTTTACCTGTTGTGAATCATCTTATATCAAGACTGTCAGCATTTCAGGGCAGATAATAATGATGGCAGCATCAGTAAAACTGCAGCTTAGATGGGTTCATGTGTGGCTGAAAGATGTGTGCCCCAGTCGTGGTGGAACTGCTAGAAATGTGGGAGGAATAACAGGGCAGGAAGGGCAGAGAAAGTGATCTGAATGCTTTAAAGAAGAATGAACAGGTCTGTAATACTGATGCAGGAGATGAGGCAATAAATCATTTGGTGATGATCAGCAAAATAATAGCATGAAATAACCAGCAGGGTGCTGCAAACCAGCCATGTGCTGAGGGTGAGGCTCAGCATCACAGCTATTGGATCAATACTCAGAGCATATATAAACCAGAAAATCTACAGTCTCTGCTTACAAAGTGACAATTCTCTTTTTTTTCCTTTGTTTGCACCTTACTCTATGACTCCAAAATGTGGACAAGTTAGTACAAGAACATCAGAGGAACTAGAAATCATTAATCAACAATACCTTCAAGCTATTATGCTTATAAGTGTCAAGACAAAAATCATGAGTAATGATTTTCTGCAGTACATTTTCACAAATTGTTTTTAAAAAATACTTGGAAAAATATCAGCTTTTCTGGACTGCACTTTTTTCCTGGCTGAAAAGAATTAATATCTAAAGATATTTTAATGGACAGATACAAAATGCAAAAAAGAGATGGAAGATCCCGGAAGAGCTTTTCTATCATCAGTCAGAGCTCAGCAGTGGGAAGAAGTCCCTATGGCACATTGAGAATGACTATCACGTGTTGATTGCCAGAGAAGGGCTTCTGCAGAGATTTGCCATGTTTTGAAGTTACCTAAAAATAAAAAAATCAGGCTTCTTAACTATCCTGCCACTCACAGAAACCTCAGAAAAACTGAAATTCATGATGGACAACTGCGACTAGCATTTCTTCTTTTCCACAGATTTCTAGTGCAATGGCTTGTCTCTAATTTAAGAACACCTCTCAGCTTTTCAGGCTGGGAACTCTAACTGAAGGCATGTAGGCATCTGGTATTTCCCTGTCACCTAGAGTATCTGCAATATGATGGATGAACATTCAATGCTTTGCATACACCCTGCTTCTGTTACCTCCTTTTTATCACCTGAAAATAGAACTTCTTATTAAAATTTTCCACACTGGGAATTTTTTCAGTGCATTTCAGATGACCAAACACCTCAGGAGAAATAGTATCATCATGAAAGATCAGAGTGGTTGCTCTGTAAAAAACCTTAAAAAATCTTAAAACCAATATTGGGATAGGTGAGACAAACTTCAAAATGCAGATAACTGGGAAATTGTCAGTCCACTTCAATTAAATGGTCTTACATTTATATACCTGAAAAAACACTCAATTATTAGTATTCTGTGAATTTTAAAGCCTGCATTTTATACTCCTAAAGCATAGCACTAGGAAGAGAAAGGGACAGCCAAGGAGCTGTCTCTGGGTGCAGCCTTTCACAAGGGTGGCTGTGTGTAGCTGGTCTCACCTGGCAGCACTGCCACGGGACCTCCTGCTGTCCCCCAGTCCCACACTGCCACAGAGACTGGCATGGCAGGGGAGCCCAACGAGGGGATCCTGCCCCTCTGCTCAGCCCTGCACTGCTCTGTCCAGTTCTGGGCTCCTCAGGGCAAGAAAGACAGGGAGCTCCTGGAGCAGATCCAGTGAAGAGCTGCTAAGCTGACCAAAGGACTGGAGTATTGCTCTTATGAGGGCAGGCTGAGGGAACTGGGCCTGTTCAGCCTCGAGAAGATACAGCTGAGAGAGGACCTCATAAATATCTGCCAGTATCTGCAGGGAGGTGTCAAAGGATGGACCAGACTCTGCTGAGTGGAGCCAACGGGCAGAAACTGATGCACAGGAAGTTCCACCTGACCATGAGGAAGATCTTCCTCACTGTGCAGTGACAGGGCACTGGAACAGGTTGTGCAGAGGGTGTGGAGTCTCCCTCCCTGAAGATATTCCAAAACCATCTGGACGCAATCCTGTGCCATGTGCTCTGAGATGACCCTGCTTGAGCAGGAAGCTGGGACCAGATGAGCCACTGTGGTTCCCTCCAGGCCACCCCATGCCATGATTCTGTAGGGCACACAGAGCTGTGCCAGTGGGAGCAGCCAGGTCCCCTCCCGGGAAAACCCCTCACCGATGGCTCCTTCATGTGTTCCTCTCCGTAGATGCCACTTCCTCATGCTGTACTGCAGTCACAGATCCCATGCCCTTATTTTGACATTAAAGAAATAGATTTAATTGTCAGTCCTCTTAAACAAGCGTTTAATTCCATTCTGTGGGGACTAAAGACACTCTTAAATAATTGAACGGCCAAGAGATTGGTTATTTCTGTTTTCATTGCCCATATTGATTTAAGTGCAGTTAATCCTTTCAAATACCCATGTCACACAGGGCCTGATGGCTCTCTTTAGGGCAATATTGTTCCTCTGGCTAGATTATTTGACATCAAGCATTGTAATGTCACAATAAATCCTTCATGTGGGCTGTTCTTTTCAAAGAGAAGCACCAGATGGGGACTTTGCCTCTTACATTAAGCTCTGGGTTTTACTAGTCAGAAGTTGGGCTTGTGAATAATTTTCATTAAATTTTCTTTTGTGCCTCATAAAAGCTACATTTGCAGCAGTGACATTAAATAATCAGAAGCCCAATTAAACAGGCATGTTGACATAAAACAAACCAAGGTGTTCCCCTCACTGCAAATTAAATATAGTTGTGTGTAAAATAATCTCATTTGGGATATAACCCAATATAGAACTTGTGGAATGGATTTTACAGACAGAAGTGAGGATGGCAGAAGCCCAGATCCAACAGACATGTTTTACAAGTCATTGCAACATTTCTTACTTCTAGTTAAGTCCTAAATTTGTCTGTCTCCCTTGAGCTCCATCCAGTTAGTTGAGTGATGCACCACTTGTTACTCATCGATGGATGCAAGTGGACCCAATAAATATCTTTTCCATGAAACTTCCCTTGGTTGATGCAATCATCCTTGCTTCTTCCTTCTTTACTATGATTTTCATCACTGCAGAGCCTTAGAATAACTCTGGTGTTTGCTGGCATTGGGAAAAAGGAAAATAGAGTAATGGACGAATTTCCCTTGAAGCAGAAGATCATGTGCCTTTGCCTGTGCTGTTCACATGGACAGCTGCTCTATGAAAGAGTTTTTGGCTTTCCTATTTTGGTCATCTGGCCTTCACTTTGGTAACAATTGCATTGTCTGGTTTTGGGGGTTTGTTTGGTTGGTTTTTTTGTTTACATTTATTAGGAGAATACTTAATATTCAACTGGTAAAGAATCTGCATGGTGATTCTTCAGCTCTGTCTCCAAAGGAGTATTAGCAGTGTCTCTTGTCTGTGCATTAGATGAGGTTAAAATGTGTTCCCTCTGGACTCCCTGTCTGTCAGGGCTGCCCTTCTTCCTGAGAAGAAAGATGATGTCCAAGAACAAAAGTGTGTTAGAAAACCAGGCAGACAAGGAAGTTCTGCAAAACCAAAGAAGCATGTGTTTTAGGCTCTGGGTCTGTGGCCAAGGGTACAGATACTCATTGTGCTTGTGGGTTATACCAAAGCAGTTTCACTTCCATTCACTGAGCAGATTTAGTGAAGAACTGATGGCTGTTACTTGTCTGCTTGAAGTATTTACAACATAGCAGTATGCACAACACTTTTTAAAATTATTGATTGTGATTCTTCAGCTCTCTTGCCACAGACCTAAACTCATTCTGGGTGGCCACGACAGCTCTGGGATTGGCAGTGAGGCACAGATAAAGGTTTGGGTCAGTTCTGCCATACATTTTGTCACTTTTCGGGGGTTAATTTTAAGAAGTACATGTCACTGTCAAATCCTGTCCTGATTAAGTAAGAGTTCACACATTTGGCGCATTGTTAAATGACATTTTAAAGAAGTTTTCTTAAGATCCTAATGGAGCCAGTCTGTCAAGAATGCAGCATGCAGCAGCGTGGGAGCATTCCAACGGCATTACTGGCTCGGCAGCCACACACCCAGCGTGCGGCTCTGCCTCATTATGCCCAGAGGTGTAAGAATAGCTGTGAACAGCTAATAAGAATCAATACTATTGGAGACATCTGTTTCAGTTTTCATTTTTCAGTGTTATTAGTGCTTATTGGTACAAGGCTCAGGAATGCAGCCAATCCCTTTGAAGTGAAGCGTATTGTAAGGCTGGAGGCATTGTGAGCCTTGTTGATGACCCTGTGTGTAACCTTTCATTTAAACATCCGTAATGCACAGAATGAGAAAAGACCTCCTTAAAAGAGAAGACTGGTATACTGGAAATCTTGTTGCTGACATTTTAGTATTCATTTTGGATTTTATAATCTCCAAACAAACAACAGATTTTTTAATTTTTCGAAATTCTTTAGTCTTTTAAAAGATCTTTTACTTTGGTCATGCTCTTTCAGTTATTAATATGTTTAAAAAGTCCTTAATCTGTGCAAGCAACAGAGGAAGATACGGTAAGTGAAGATATGGCTTTTTGGCCTCGACCTAGAAAAGATGAGAGAGACCAAGCAGAGTGAGTGAAGAACTGATGAAGTGAGTGAAGTCAGCCAGTTATGTCTTGTTCCCCTCAAAAACCTCATCACATGCACCTACAACAACAGCCTGGGACAGGAGGACAATTTGACTTGTCAATAAATTGATCTGCATAAAGTCTGCAGTTTAGAATGAGGTTTTCAAGGTGTTTTGCTGATCACAGGGAGGCCAGCACAGCCTTGGGAAGCTCCTGTCACAGGTCAAGGAGCAGCATGCTGTGGGTGGGTGGTGCTATGTGTGCTGTGCTCTTTAGAGTCATCTCAGTGAGGAGACTGGTTTGAGTAAAAAGACTGTCCCAAATGCAACAGTGATGTCACATCTGGAGAAAGCTGGGAGAGATGAGCTGTGTGCAAACAATCACTACTCTGAAGTCAGTGCTACTGTACTTTGATCTATACATGGGGAAAGTTTTTGAACCCCCTCTGACAGTATGATTAAACCAGTTCCCTGGTAACCTCCGTGAAAGGTACTTTCTTCACGTGGAAAGAGTGATCTATGATTTTTTTTAAATTTAGACACTACTGAATTGTTGTTTCCCAGTATGCATATCAAGGATACATTTTAAACCAGAAACACTATTTCTCTGATAACCTATATAAGACTGAACTTACATTTTCTTCACCTGATGACAAAGAAACAAGGTGGCACACTGGGACAGTGCATAAAAATGTGGAACAAAGAAAACTAGCCCACCATGACAGTGGAAGTAAGAAAACTGCACATTCCTGTGCCTGGGGCTTCCTCGCACCTCAGTATCCTTAATTATGTTCCAGGGTATTTTGGCATTCCTTCTATTTGCATTTAGATCTTTCATCAGGAAGTTAATGTTCTCAGAGCAAGTAAAATCTCAAACCCCATAAATCCTAATGTTTAATACGTTAACGATATAGAGATAAGTATTTAATTTTGCTGTATGCATGACAGAGAAGCCAGTGACAAATAGCACTGAGTAATATTTATGAGTTCCATGCCTGAAGGAATAATAAGCACCTTAAATTATTGTAAATTCTGACAAGGCACATACATTGAAAACTTTATAAAACTTTATACTTTATGCATGTTAACTACCACACTCTTCTCCCTGCCACAGTTCAGTTCTTAGTGTTTCCAGCTGCTGTGATCATAAAGCAGCATCTTCCCAAGCTAAAACAATCTGTAGGAATGTCTCTAACTGTCCTGCTTGATATTGCTCTGGCCTTCAGCTTTCAGCTGTATCCTGAAATGTGCCATGAAAAGGTCAATAAGGAAATCTGTTGGAGTGCTAAGCAAGTAGCATATGGTTACTAAATGTCTGTTATGGCTAGAAATAAAATAGGGTTTATCTTTCCTTCCTTTCTTTCATTATTTGTATACTAACATTACTTGCCAGCTGCGCTGGCCAACATTACCCAGGCAGAGCGTTTGCTCAAGGGCAGCTCGAGAAAGGAACTTACACATCCAGGAGCACAGCAGCAGTTTCTGCAAACGTCTTGCACCTGTTCAGCAGTGAAGAGTCAAGAGCTATGGGAACAGAAGATGGACTATAGCAAAGAAAATCTGTAGGAAGCCACTTCATTTCTTGGATTTTCAAGTGCACCTTCTAACTGGATTCGGAAGAAGTCACTGGTGTACATGAAGGTACCAGTTCATCTGGCTGAGGATAGCGGTGGCAAACTGAAGCTGCCTTGATATTTACAGTTACTAGTGCGAGAAGATGACAGCCTGGTGTATAATGACACAGTTGCCAATTACTATCATCAACGTTAACCATTACTGCAAGACTTAAGATATTTTACAATGTACTATTTTAAGAGCATTGTAGCAAAGAGTAGCTGCCAGAATAAATGGAAAGTAACCTACTTCATGAGGAAAAAAATGTTTTTTTCCTGTCTGGAGTCGTGTTTAGATGGGTGAAGAGGTGGCTCCCCATTTCTAAATACCACATTTTACCACCCATCCTTTGTGCCACTGTACCACATTGGTGTGAGTCCTGTGCAGCCCACAGTCTGCACACAGAAGGATGTACAGGACATAGGCATGAGCATATTCACTGCTGCTTGTAGAGTTGTGCTGACAGGAAATCCAGCAGCAGAGCCAGTGCCGCAGTCCTGCTTGGCACGACTCCCTCCTCTCCTCCCTCACAGTAAAATCAAACTGCTCCTTGAAAAAAAATTTAAACAAAACTAAAAACCCCCACAACAATCCCCCCGAGTAAGTGTCCTTTTTCCTTAAGGGCAATTTACACAACCTATACCCTGGACGGGACCTCTTCCACCAGAAGCTAAGTTTTGTTTTTACTCCGTTAATCAGGCGTGGCAGGAAACTGTTACCAGTTGTGCACAATGCATCTAGTTTCTTCCCTTCTCTGTTCCAAATGTGCCTGGATTTATTAAGGTACAGAAGACTTTGAGAAATGTGATGCTGTGGGCTTGCCAAAATAAACCACAAGTGATGATGAAGCAATAATGTATTTAACAAAGTATCATGGAGAAGACAAGCTGCAAAACCTATTTGCTGGGCTGCTGTCTCCACTGCACCATCTGCAGCTGTGCAGAGCAGTCCTGTGTATCCACTCAGTGCTTTGAACACACAGGAACTCTACAGGAACTATCGAAGTTCATGTGCATCACCCAGACTGACCTTTAAATTCTGATACTGACTGTTGAAACTATGTTGGTTAAAGAAATTTTTGGTTACAACCATCCTTAGACAACAGCAATTAATTAATCTTGCCAATACCTTTAGAAGAGACCTTGTGAGCAAGACACAGCTACAGAAGGAAGAAAATTCCATCAGTTCTTCAAGTGTCAGTTCAGACACTGGGACATGACTGAACTGGCAGAAGCAGCATCTCTGGGAGATGCCTCCTTGTGTTAGTTATGCCACTTACTACAGGTACAACGTTCAGGCCTGTCAGTGACGGATGCTGTAACATCTACATTTGCATGGACAATGGAATCCATAACTGGTTTTTTTAGAGTATTCTTCTGGACTTGGTCAAAAGACTAGTTTTGTCTTACCACAACAAAAAGCTTAGAGGGAGGCAAGCATCAGTACTGAAAGGAGAAAGATCTCTCCCAGAGGAGAACAGGCAGCAGCCACATTCTGCTCTTCCTGTCATTTAACAGGTGTATTAATGTATTTTTAATTCTATTTTTTAATTGAGCTGTAGAGACTTGCTGTCTCTTGACAGCTCTTGTTGTTTTGCATTTTGGATGAGAGACATATACATAAAAGGTCTTGAATAAATAGTAGCATTCTATTGCACTCAACGCCCATCTGTAACTCATTTTCAGCTCATTCTAAAGCTTGAACTACTGCATGTACTGAGGACACTAGAACAAAAATTAAAAATAATTCAGAAAGTTGGTGAAATGCAGTTTTTCTTGGCAACAGGGAGGATCATGGACTGCCCCAGGGAGTTGCCTGGTGAGTGAGGGAACCATCCTTCTGCCACTGGTGGATGGGTATCAGCGGGTGAGTACCCAGGAAAAGTAAGACACTTGTGGGAGTGGGACCAGTGTGTGTGCAGACCCCCCCCCTCAGCTCAGTGCCTGAGGAGTGTGCTGAGATTGAACCCCAGCAGTGGCTCAAGCAAAATGATGATGATCAGACATGTAACCAACCAGGTGTGGGTCACTGGGGAGCTTTCGTAGGGCAGTTCTCACTTCCCGCGCTCTTTTACCAGGATTCCCTGAGAATGCCATCTCTCTCTAGCCTCTGCTGGAGTGACTGAGTCACCTGAATGTGGAGGAGGGTTTTTAAGTGCTTGGAGGAGGGGCAGGCTGGTAACTAAGCAAGACTTAAATCCTCCAAGGCTGTACTTCTCTACTCTCCAGATTAATGAAGGCATCTCTTCTGTGCGAGGAGAATTTTCTTGCACTTCCAAACAAGTGTTGCAAAAGATTATTTAAAACATTGCTGTTGGTGCCTTCTAGCACTAAGCCTAATTAAGTTTTTCTCATGTCTTGGAGGACTGCACATGCTTGCTTTCAGGAAGATGGCAAAGCGTGGCTCGGGCCAGGAGATCTGTGTCAATGTGTGAGGTACCTCTGCAGTAAAAAATGACAGTCAGAAACTGGTAGTTGGGACTTATAATATAGACCTGAGAAGCTAAGATTGACATTTGTTGGCAGCAGGTTTGTTGTGGTTAAATATCTTTTTTCTTTAGTCAAAGAAAAATACTCACACAAGAATTACTTGATCCACAGCAGAAGAATAGGATTAGCACCAGGAAGGGGTGTCTGGTGGCAGCCTCAATAGTACAAACTTCCCTCTCTGAATGGGATTCATTCTTCCGCAGTCAAGCCAGTGGGAAGTTCTTGTTCTTAGAGGGAAGTGTGCAGAATGCTGCTGCGGTGTTGTTTTTTGCTCTCATGTTATGCCCTTTTGCAGGGGTCAAGATTTCTTCCATAAAACTCACTGCAGGCTAGAGGTCCCAACAGAAGAGCCCTACTTGGCCTGTCCTCCCAGAAGGGATTTTATGCATAGGGTGATGGAGTCTCCATGAAATGCTTGTCAACCCAGCACTGTTTGCTTATCCCAGGTTCACTGGAAGGAGACCTCACTTCACTCTTCAGCCTGTCCTGGCAATTTTTCTTTCACACATTTTCTCCACCACAACCATCTCTCAGTGAGATCTCTCTGCCGCAGCCAACCAGCTCCTTGGGGCTGGCAGTCTGGCACAGGCAGACAAAGCTGACTGACTCATTGACAAAACCAAGGAGCCGCCCATTATTTGAACATGCTGGAGTGGACAACTGCTGGGAGATCTCGAGTGCCAGACAATGAACGAATCGTGTCTGGTTAATCGTCATCCCTGCCAATAAGATGGAGGTTGGTCACTCTCAAAATCAAGGACAAAAGTCTTTTCTTCTGCCCTTTGTTGCCTGTCACAAAGCTGGTTGGTGCAGCTGGGATCAGGCCCACAGCTGATCCTCCTCTCTCCCGCCCTAGGCCATTCCTCCCAGCTCAGCTGGGGTCACCCGGACAATGGGAAAGCTGTGTCTGCTGTGTCACAGGATATGGGGTCTATAGTCTGGACAGCCCAAGAATATGTGTGTATTCTTCCCCTAGATGTTCAGGGGCTTGATTCCTCTTTGTTTGCTTTGGTTTATTGGAAGGCAAAATGGAAGAAGGGAAAATGCCCCTGCCTAGAAATACAGATGCATGGTGACATAAAGGGGATGAGAAAGGCACATTTCAGCTGTAAGTCTGCATCCCGGCTTGGCGTGGGGGGCAGTGTGGCAGGGGCTGTCACATCAGCTGTGCTGCCCTCCTGCAAGGGGTCTGCAGGCGGGATCCTCTCCACAAAGCAAAGCCTGTTCCATGATCAGGTAACAGGCTGCCCAGGGTAAGGTGTCAGGATAATTTGCCAGCTCCTCTGGCAGGTCGCTTTCCATGCAGGAGCAAACAGGCAGGTCTGACTGAGCTGCAAGCGGATGAGCCATCAGAAAGTGGTGATCAGAAAGCAGTGCTCTCTGTTTTCCGGTGCTTTGCTTCCCCAAAGTGTTTGATATAGGTGCATTAAAAGCACAGAATATTTTTTCCACTCTCTGTTTCTGTATTTTTGTGGTTACGTTTCTCCCAGCTTGGGAGCCAGCAAGCAGATCCCAGCATGTCCATTTGTTACTACCCACTAGTGCCTCAGCAAGACCTGGCACGAGCTGTGCATCACCTGTCTCATTAGGATCTAACCTGGTTACCTGCTTCCCAGCATTTACCTGGTGGGCCTTACAGGAAATCACTGTCCAGTGTCCTCATTTCCATAAAGATACTGCTACCAAGAGCATTGCAGCAGCTGGCTGCCTTTGCCTCAATTTATCACATGTGATGGCTAAACTGCATTTATTCTGCATATCCATCTAAGCAGCTGCCTGTGTTCACACCTGCACTGAACACCAAAGGGACAATGCCAGTGCTAGGGGTTAAACAAAAATATGCCCTTTGCCAGACCATCCCCGAGGAGCTGGAAAAAGGTAAAAAATGCAGTGGTTTTCTTCCCCTTCTCCCTGCTGCTGAATAAGTCTTTTTATGCCTTCTGTGCAAAGAGGAGCTGAGGCTGATAAGCATCTTGAAAGAGATCATTTAACTTGTATTTACCTATGCACACAGAACAGGCTTAAGACAACACAGGCAACATCCCATTCTCTGGCACCTAATGTTAAAGCAATAAAAGGCTCTTAGTCCATTTACTATTTTGGAATAATATATTCCCTGATTTTTCAGGTGTCATTGGGTTATTGATAGTTACTGTGTTCTATCTGCATATCAGTGCTTGTACTCCCTCTGCAAAAGATGCTCACCTGGAAGCCTGTGGAAATGAATACATATTCAGGACTTGAAACAATACCTGCCTGATATATTCAAACACAGCAGCAGAATTTCATCACCTACCTCACCACCAAATTCTTTTCAGATCTTATCTTTTCCAGTCATAAGCTAAAAAAGATGCATGATACAATATCCTAACAGTGCTGCAGGGGATGTGACTCCATCAGTAATTTGTAAGATAGATGTTGGGAGTGCCCCTAACTAAAATTATTTGAGGATAAAATTATTGAGCACAATGCTGAAATGGTACATCACCCACTGGCCTGGTCCAGGATTTCCGGAGTGCTTCTGGAACTTAAATGCCAAAATGCCACTGAATATCAATTAGAATTTTGTTTCTAATTCCCTTGCCTGAAATTAGCTAATCCTTCCCATAACATTTCTTTCAGCTTTTGGATGGTGATTTCATTAAAAATCCTATAGACTTTGATCATAACAGACAACATTTGCTTTGATGTGTTAGAGCTTTGATACCCACATCAACATGAAATCAAATTACAAGAAAAACTTAGAGATTTGTATCAGCTTATGATGGCAGCTATTCATAAAAAATCTCTGATAAAAAGGGGTGCATATATGATGTTTATGTACAGTCTTAGAAGCACAAGCCAGGGAATAAAGGTCTGATGCAAAATCAAGGTGTTAATGACAAAAAACTCAAGCACTACCCCAGTAGAAATTATGAAACCTGTGAATCCCTGTTCCAGACCAGAATGTGGGTCTGGGAGTTGCCATCTCCTTCACTTGTTGCCACAGGGGCAACATGAGTATTTTTAACAGAGACAAGGTTTCTGACGGAGCATCACCAGCATGGGCTGTGGACTGGGACCTGTTCAATTCTGACTGCTGGTTCCTTAGAGAAGGACAGGATCTCTGGTACAGATCTGCTTCTCAAGAGTAGGTTTGGAGGGACAAAGTGCTGGAGAGACCCTGTGCCCTGAGGAACACAGTCCTGACCTCCATCAGCATCCTTGGAATCAACCACTGGGTCACTGAAGGTGTTTTGCATAACTGGAGGGCAAGATTTTCCTTCTGCTGGCCACAGTGTTTGTACAAGAAAGACCTGCATGTGTGACTGGAAGAAAAGAATATTTGTACCTCACATATTGGAGAAATTGTTCAGGAACAGTTAATCCTTGTGAAAATCTTGCTCTGAAATGCTGCCAAGAGCAGTGGCTGTGCTGTTATTTGCCATGTCAATGCCAGTCTGTGAGAAGCCCCACCTTGCCATGTAGCATGTGACTTGGGCATCTGGCAAAAAGAATGGGAGGCTTTTCTTCCAAAGGGACAGAGCAGATTCTGTCATTAGCACTGCCTGGTCCATGGCTGCACCAGCTTTTCCTTTTGCACGGGCATTTCCTGGTATCTGCTGCATGGCAGTGGCCAGGCCAGAGACATGGTGCCTACAGGTGGGGCACACAGTGCTTGTCCAAGCACACCTTACCTGGAGAACCTCCTCACTGCACAGGTATCTGTGTACACCAAGCACCTGTTTTATCTCCCTCACATTTGTTGATGTATCCTCTACTGACAACCCTCTGCACCCCGTGTCATTCAAAGCTGGCTCCTCAACCTGCTGCTGGCACACAGGAGGTATCAGTAAACCCTGCCCACCTCAAGGACTATGCTCATCACTTAACATAACATTGTGCTTTCCTTCCTGCTCTTAGCAGCCATAACAAGTCTGAAAGGTAAATTATGAAAAGCTTGAAGTATAGAGGGGACAACTGATTCTCCTGCAAAACTGGGTAAGAAAAGCTACAAGCACTTTTGGATTTTCACATATATAAGACATTGCTTATGCCATACACATGCTGGGCTCAGAAACATAAAACTTGCTGGTTTAAAGGAAAATCAGAACAGGTATCTGGAATGTTATGTAGTTTTGCAACCTGTTTGGGTTTATCTCCTTAGTTTGTGGAGGTTTGTTTTTCTTCCTGTGGTGTAGTTGTTGCTTTTGGTACAGAAACACAAATATTCCAGACTTGCTGATACCAGCTCCAGCTCTCAGAAACTCCCCTCTGACAGCTAATTGAGGCACTGTTTCATTAGCAATGTGAGCAGGAGTAACACTGCCTTTCTTGTTCCTGTGGCATGGCTGCTTTGGAAGAGGATAAGTAGAATAATGCAGGGAAAAGCAGAGACTGGCAAGTCTGGGTGGGTTTGTCACAGGGCAAGACAGCTCTGAGCTGTGAAGTCCAGGTCATCTGGAGAGGGGCTGTTATGTCCTGGCTCTTTAGGATGCCCCTTCCAACAGCTGAGTGCTGCTACATGTCTTAAGCAGATTAGAAAAGAAAGGTGCAGAGTTCTTTGATAGAAGCTGAAAATTACTGAAAGCTGTAGTAGGTCTGGTATGCGAGTTTGAATAACAGTTTGAACATGTGAATTAAGGTCCAGATACTCACTGTGATGCCCTTAGGGGCCTGTCTTTGCAGTTGCTCTATGTAAAGATAAGCAAGGTACCATGAGAATCAATTCCTGCTTTTTGTAGCTATGGTAATTGAGGCTAATTAGGGCAGGCTCAGCACCACCCTGGTGCTGAACAGAGAACTATACAGAAATTCAAAAGAACTAAGCTGTCAGCTTCAATGTGTTCCTCATCCAAAAGACCTCACTTACAATCACCCATGGAAAAAAGCTACTTGCACAGACAAGCCATCCTGAGAGCATCCCAAGCCACGAAAAAATATTTCAGTTCTGAAGAAGGTGAGATGCTTAGAGCTTCTGCCAAACCTCCCTGGTGCTGTCTGCAGGGTGCCAGGGTGCTGTGCCTCTGGGGAGAGACTCACTGCCTGGGGGCAGCTTGTGCCTTGCCAACCCTGCGTGGCTGACCTGGTTCAACCAGGGAGAGAGAAACTGAGTGCACTTCCCATCTGCTCTGCCCAGCACCAAAGCCCAGCAGAGCCTGGCCTCCCTTCTAGCAGTGCCTACAAGATGAAAGGCTGAGATCTGCCAGCAGTTACCATCTTACTCCAACTGAGGCCAGCCCAGCCTCAGCAATGCCCCAGGGCTGCCTGAATCATCACCGCAGCATCAGCACCAACACTTTGCTTTGCAAAGCATTTGCTGTTTAATGCCTGTCTCTGCTCCAGTTCCTACTTGGTTGAAATGACGAAACCCTGCACATCATCCTGATACAGCTCCTCACTCCCGGGGAGGATTCGTTCACTGCACTGACAAAGCTGCCAGGTATGTGGAAGGGGAAGGGCTAGGGCTGTGCTCACATGCTCCGAAAGCAGTTGAGAAATGCACAATCTGATGTAAACAAACAAGTTCTGCATATTCTCCTTTCCCAAATATTCAGAAGCCTTAAAGGAATTGGGTGTGTAATTGAAAGTAGCCAAAGGCAGCTTTATCCTCTGCTAGTAGCGCTTACACAGTCCATCACACGAAGTTTCACTTGGCAGCTTGACAGGGTTACGCATTTTCACATGGGTGAACAGTTCTCTAACAGAACACTGCAGCCTGAACAACACTGAAAACCACATTGTTTTGTTCCATGGATTCTACTTTCAATAGGCTGGAAGAGAAACCTTCCTTCTTTCTTTGCTCCAGCCTTGCCACTAGGTCCCTTGCCTGATAGAGCAGCCTTCCAGCACCAGGAGCCTGTTTTCTTTTACCTCTTCAATCTCATTTACATTTGCACTAAGAGTCAACAGGAACAGTCTTTCCTGTGTAATGTCTCCTGTGCTCTGCCCTGTATCCTCAGTAAGCACCTTTGGAGATCCCACCATCAGGAAAAGATCTGAACCAGCAGCGGTTTAGAATTTGGAAGACCATTTATCAGAAAATTTCGCACTTGCCAGGGATGCAATAGTTCTGAGAAACAAGGAGCATTTCCCTGCAAACCCAAGTGCTCCAGAGCATCAGCTCCAAGGAACAGGGCAGCTGGCTCCAGAACACAGGGTGGCTTCCCTGTATACCATGAGCTGCACTTTTTCTTTTATAGGCCAGAGAGGAACATTCAATGAAAACTCAGTAGGTAACACATTCGTGAACAAACCATGAAGGAGAGGGCAAGATGAGCCTCTTACAGTTCTGTATGGAGGAAACAGAAAAACTTTTCCCTTCTACCATAGTAACTCAATAGCTCTCTAGAAAATAGCGGATTTCCCATCTTTTGAGAAAAATTCTCACTTCTGAGGACTTTTGTTCCACAGTAAAAATAACTTTTTTTTTTTTAACTGAAATACAACAAGATAAACAGAATACTCCACAATACGGGCAGACACCATACAATACTAAATTCTGACACATTTTTCCACCAGTATCACCATTTTAATTCATGTATCTGCTACTTCCTTCCTACTTGCATAACTTAGAAATATGTGAAAACACAAGAGTGGGTGAATTCCTAAGAACTCCATCCTAGAGAATCCATGTGAGGTTCTGAGGTCAGCCAGGAAGAGCAACTTGCCCGACTAAATCAATAATGAGCAATCATTAGAAAAAAAAAAAAAAGGAAGAAAAGAAAAAAAAAGAAAGGAGTAAAAGGCTCTTCACACAGGTGATTCCTGTTGTTTAGGGGAAAAAAAAGGTGCTTTTCTCTATCATCACTCTTGTGAGAGACAGAAATCCCACCTATGATACAAATGATATCATTTACCAAAACCCCAACTGAGTGCATTTCTGGTTCCTTCTGTGGCAAGCTTTGACATCGAGTGGCATTCCCAGCATGGAGACAAATTTATTTATTCATTAATTTAATATATTCAATAAACCAACCAGCACACAGACTTATTCTTTACAAGTAATTAGAATGTATTACAAGCATACAAATGTGCCTAAGATTGAGAACTTAGGTTATAATCTAATGAAAATATTGTCGCTGAATTAATTTCCTATGTGGTGCCAGAGCCATAGAATAAAAAGTATATTGAAAGTCTTCAGAGACCTACTGTCAACAGCCCAGCACTACCTCTATTTTAAGCAGGAGAAGATTAGATTTCAAAAGCCTGTTCTTTTTCATGCATGTTCTAGTTATCTTACAGGAATCTTCTATGCTTGGAAGGCCTCACAAAAGTTTCAGAGATTAAGAAAGTGAAGAAACAGGCAATTTTTTTCTACAAATGTCACTAAAACTAGAAATTTATTATTAAAAATCACCTATTAAGCGTTATTTATTTATTAGTTATTTTTACTATGCTATTGATTTATTATTAGCGATCAGTCATTAAAAAGGCATTGGTCTCACAGAAACGCAGTTCAGTGTCAGCTTACCGGACTCGAGGCAGTTGCTCCTCCCTGCGCCGAGTGGCAGCCCCAGGAGGTGCAGGTTCATCACTGCGGCGGCTGAAGGCGGGATGGGTCCGACTGTCCCGGCCGTAGCCGCGGTCCCTGGTCCGACTGTCCCGGCCGTAGCCGCGGTCCCTGGTCCGACTGTCCCGGCCGTAGCCGCGGGCTCTGCCAGCGCTGCAGCAGCGCCCGGACCGGCACCGCTTCGGTCCTTCGCGAAACCGCTTATTTCACACTTGCCTCAGATATTAATTTCTAAGCGTTTTGCAAACTGACTGTGGATGTATCAGTGAGAAGAGGAATGTTTTGAAGAAAGGGACGTGTGATCTCAATAACTCAATACACACAAACGCTTTGGAGCGAGCTGGGACAGACACGGGCTGGTGCTCAGAGAACAGCAGCTGGGACTCATTCGTAGCCGTTGGAAGTCAGACAGGCAGATGAACCACAACCGGGATCTCGGTTCCAACTTCCTGTTCTGATCAGCTGATAAAGATACCAAGCAGAAACGGCCCCTTTTGAGTGCAGAGTTTCAGGCACAGGCTGCAGCCCCGTGTCAAGCCGCATCCCTGGAGCATCCCAGGAGCTGACAACCTGATAGCAATCTGCCTTCCAGCACAGTTTTGTTTCTTTCTGCCTAGTGCACAGGCCTGGGGTCTTCTCCCTCTTTATAGCAGTGGAAGAAAAGAGGATAAGTTATCCAGGGCTTTGTGATTAATTTTTTTAGTCAGAAATATTTTGCCTGCTTCAGTAAACAGCAAGTTTCCATTGCTATGTCCTTCACAAAAGATTGTTGCCACTGGGAGCATAATTACCTAGTTCCTCCTCTCAGTCCTAAACCAAAAGGTTTTCATATAATGCTGAAGTGTAAAGAAAGATCAAGGGAATACTCGGGGTTCCCTGGGAACACTTCAGTACAAGGCTTATCAGCAGCTCCTTATCACTGCTAATCTGACAACACAGGTGTGATGGGATGCCCCAGCTGGGACGGATCTCTGGTAATTTGATCAGGAGTAACTCTTTGTGTGCTGCTGGACACCAGTTTACTCGCTACCAGTTGAACAAAGGAACAAATTAAGCCTGACTGAGTGGTGCTGGTACCCGGAGGGGTGTGGTGGGGAGAGCTTGGCTGGCTGTGGGTGTGCAACTCTCAACCATTGCACAACACCACAGACATGTTCCCTGGAGGGGGGAGTGGGCAGGTAATTACAGAATGGGTGTTCAGAAGGAAAAGGCATTTAATATCCCATGTTGCTCATTTTAATAATACAGACGACTCATTGTGAAACTCCTTTCTTAGAAAAGCATTAACACTCTGACCCATGTCCTCAGTGCAGCAGCAGCCTGTGCCTTCCCACTGCTCCAGCGAAAGGTCCCTGTCGCACTCAGTGGCCTGGGCTTGTCCCCAGGGCTGGGTCAGTGAAGTTCGTGGCTGAAAGGGTCAGTGTCTGGCTGGAGCCAGGGTCACAAAGCAGAGTTGCTCTCCCCAGGCTCACCCTGGAACACCACATAAAGATGTAGATATCAATGCACTGTCAATTCAGCTTCTCTAAGGAGGGTGGACGAGATCTCTGCCACCTTCCTCATTCTAACTCCCACAGGGGTCCTGCATGTGTGCCTTGGGTCCCACCACCTGAGGGGAGGTGGCAGCATGCCAAAACATTATCTTAAACACTGAACTGAGGCTGCAGAAGAGCTAAAAGTATTTTTGGGAAGACCTGTGTTGAGCTATCATAGTCCTGCTGCTCCAAAGGACTGTTTATTGAGGAAATAGTATTTCAGGTAGAAAGCTACAAGAAATCCTTCAGCGCTCTACTCTTTTTTACAATACTTTGTATGGAAAAATGGCTCAACTATGACAAAGCCACTCGAATTCTGACTAAACCTGTTTAAAAGATCACAGCGCATGGAAAGATTTTTTTGGAAGGGGAGGGACACACAAGCAGATGACAGTGAAACAAATCTATGTGTGGTTGATGGATGATGTGAGGGGTTTGAGTACCAGTGCCAGGCTCCTGTGCATTGTGTATAGCTCCAGCCTGTCCCTCCTGATGTCAGCAGCTAAAGGCTTGCCATAAAAACACTTCTTGTATCTGCCTGTCTTACAGAATTCTTTTTCCTTTGGACATCATCTGACTATGCCAGGGTGTCATCAAACCCTCATTACCTGCTGCCCCTAGGAATGGCTCTGTCCTAACTGCCAGTCAGTCAGTGGGCACAAGGGATGGCAGAAAGATTTTGGAATGAGCAGATGTCGTGTTAGTTCCCTGCACAGGTCCTTGTGGATGCACCATCCCATAGGCATACGAAAATGTCACTTCACTTCCTCTTTTTGGCTAAAGACAAGAGAATGTGATGTCCCCTTACTAACTAAAGGTCGAGAGATTATCAGTGTAAATCCAGGGGGTAGAGAAGAGCAAAAGGGGAAATCCAGAGGGTGGTACAAAGGCTATCAACAT